>NC_080047.1:14322001-14339501 GCF_026212465.1 Amaranthus tricolor
TGATGATGGTTGTTGATAGATATTCGATTCGAATCTTGTCCCGCCACTCCTAGAGAGACATAGGGCGATTATAGGTCGTTTGTGTGGGTTATAAGGTCACCAACTTCCTCTCGATATCTAGAGTGTCTTGATTGATTATCGTTCGAACTCCCTTAACCTAGCTTATATTTATTTCCAATAGACCATCCTAGGGTAGACGTAGTCTACTCCCCGCTTGTCTTTCATTGTTGAGTTTTGCTTCTTATTCTTGTTATTAGTTAAGTTCACCCACCAACCAACCTTCCATATAACCTTCCTACACCAAGTCTTTAGTCTAGCATCCCTTGTCCTTGTGGTTCGACCCTCGACTTACCATTACACTCGTTGTAGTAGTATCAGGGTGATTATAAATATTGTTTGTATAACTTGGTTTTTAGTATTAACGACGTGCTAGAAATCGGTTATCAAAAACCCGCGACTCGGCCGCGGTTCCGCGGCTCAGTCAACAAAACGTGTGACTGAGCCGCGGCCGAGTTGCGGGTTTTATGCGACTGACCCATGGCCGAGTCGCACGCGACTCCCCCTTTAATTTTTTTTAATATTATTTAATTAAATTCGATTAAAAATTACCTCGAATTATTGCTTGCGTTTTGAATTTCTTAACTTTCGCTCCACAAATTTTATGTTGTAATTTAGTGTTTTTAGAATGATAAGGGTGTTATTTATTGAGGTTGGAGTATATATAAGAAATTTTAAGTCCAGAGGCAAAATCATCAATTTATTAAAATAGGGGTGACGATAAAATGAAAAGGGTGACGATGTTTAAGGATTGTGTTTACCTTTTATATTTCTTATATTTTAAATATCTCACTTTTGTCTATTTTAACTCATTATACTCAACTCTTTAATCTTTGTGGCAAAAGTAGATAGAGCAAAATAATTTGCAATAGAGGAGTAACTTAATTTTTCATCTCAACTATACATTCCTTTTAGTTTCTCGTAAAATATACTCACTTCATCCTATTATTATCTTATCATTATTATTGCACGCATGTCAATGCACCTAACAAGTGTTAATATCTTTATTTAGACATAATTAATAATTATAAAAAATTTATATTATGGAAACGAAATAAATAAAAATTCACTTTACTATGTTTTCACCTATAAATTAAAAATAATATACAAATTAAAAATGACCTATAAAATGTCAAAAAAAACAAATGAGAAAATAATTGTGCAACTAGAGAGTACCTTCTTATTATTTTTACTATGCTTTTTTATTTTCATCTTATTTGTATTCGAGTTTTGAAGTGTGGTGGACTTGCAGTAAGTTAATGAGCAAATAAATATCTTAAATGATAATTTTGTTGTTTTAGTAAAACATAATATTTCTATATTTTTACAATACTTTTTTACATTAATTCCACACTCAATTCACTTTATAAAAGTTACACTATATTTAGCAACGAAGTTAGGATTTTGAATTAGGTGGCCTAATTCTCAATATACTAATAGATTATTTACTATATAAAACCTAGTTAAATAATGAAAATTTTATAATCATGAAGATTAAAAAAACTTGAACCATTATAATTAATAAATGGAGTTGAAGATTGTTTTAGTTACAATTTTTTTTTTGTTTTAGTTTTACAAAATAATATATTGATTCAAAAAAATACAAATTTCATTTATGTACAAATCAATTTTAAATTTATTGAAGATTGTGCGAAAAGAAAAAGTTAGATACTCATACACCACATAATTTAATGTTGCCATATTAGCGACCACTGCTAACTTCTCCATCCCTTATCGTCTCCTTACCATGTTAAGGAGAAGAAGCTTTATAGATCACATTTAAGCATAAAACTTTAGATGTAGAGTCGTCAAAATTGTCAATATAAACCATGTAACCCACAAACAATCATCATCATCATATCCCATATATCTCGCATATGAAAGCTATGATCACTGTCTAGAAGAGATGGAAGACGACAAATCATACCCTTATCAAAGTAGATTGCGGCCAAAAAGACCTTCAACTCGAGAAAGACTTGCAAAAAAAAAAAAAACAAAGATGCAAAACACACCATATGCAAAGGGGTACATATGAGGTTTAAAGGGGGTTATACAAGGATTATATTGATATGCATAGTTTTCTTCCATAAAGAAAACAAAATCATCAATATTTGGGGAAATGCCACTAGTAAATGTGGTACCATCTTTATAATCTAATATGTGTCTTTATTATCAGTTTTCACCAATTTAATATGTGTCTTTATTTTCAGTTTTCACCAATTTAATTGACTTTCAAAATGCATACAAAGACACATAGTAAGGTAATTTCCTCAAACAAAAGGGTATTAGATCATTTACAAGCTTCTTCAATGGCATTAGCAACAATTATAATAGTGTTATTCATGGTGGTTCTAGAATTTGATTAATGTAAGTATAATTTTTTGTTTGAAACTGAATATGCAAAACGTACTTTGTTTGGTATTTTCATCTGGAATTTCGTTTGGAATTGAAATTCGTCGGTCATTGTTTGCAGATGCAGCACCATTAAAATTCAAAATCTTTCACTTCCATATTTAATCTCATTTTTTCCTTTTTTTTTGGGCTAAACTATTATATATAATTAACCCAAAAATGAAAAAAAAAGATTAAATAAGGTAAAAATTACAATTTGTAACTTTTTAAGCCCTCCTTCCAATGGGTTTAATTGCAATTTGTTGATTTTGTATAAGATTGAATGAATTTAATCTGTAGGTAAGCCCTCCCACATAAGGATCTAATTAAATTTTTTTTTTTTTAATAATTTTTCTAATAATCTTTTCTAATTTGGATTATTTTTCCCAAGTCTATTATTTTGTTCTGATTATTTATTTTTGTCATGTTTTTATCTATCCAATAGAGTATCTAATTTTGTTTGTTTTCAAATGAAAATTGAAATGATATAATTTGTTAGTATTGTTACGAAATAGTGTGCTTCAATGACAATGAATAAATGTTATTAAATCTTCTATTATTATTTTTTAAGGGCTCTATTATAATATTTTTTTTAGGGCTCCTAAAATATCAGAGAATTGATGATAATAGAATAAACATAAGACCACATGATCAACATAGTAAAATACCTGCTTTTTGTTAACAAACACAATGACAAACTCGCCTCAAAGTGGTGGCAAGTTTCTAATTCCAAAAAGAAAAAAGTTATTTTTATTTAAAAAGTTCAAGTTATATGTAGGAACTACAAAATAAATACAACAAAAATGTTTTACACTATTTATGAGTCCATGCAAAATTATAAAATTTTCATCGAGTTCGAGTCTATTATTTTAACTATGTTGTGTCAGTACTATCACGTTAGTAATTTTATATCTCTGGCTTTTTATGTTTGCCAAAAATATGTCCATTAAAAAACACAAGAAATGAACGAGTCGAGTGTAGTTGTACGATTTCCACGTCCTCAACACCCAAAATGTCAAACTGAAAGCAATTTTCACAAAGTATTCATACCATAAATTGATGTTAAAACAAAGTTCATGATGAACAACATAAGAAAAATGATAATAATGTTAAAAAGACTGATAAATTTACTAAATAATTCTTCTTTTTTTCGGTTCTCCTAAGGTTTGTTTGTGTATAGTTAATTAACTTTTAGATAATTATTTTGTTTATCAACTAAAATTTTGAGTAACTATAATTTAAGTGAGCGTAATAATCAAAGTTAATGGGTATTAATCAAATTTTAACGAGAAGACAAACAATGTTGTACGGTGAAATATCGTTATAACAATAAAATAATGGACGTTACACGTTACGTAACGATCAACGCGACATTTTAACAGTAAAATTTCATACGCCGTTATATAAAAAAATTTACGTCGCTGACAACTTTCTAACAGATTATATAATAAACGTTAAGGTAACAGGAGAGTTTTTATTTCATGATTACAACTTGATGCTTTAGTACTTCTATATAATCACTAATCCTTAGGTAAGGAAAAGAACAAAAATAGTTAAAAGAAAAATCTGTAGTACAAACATACTTCTTACATCTAATTGGTTAATTACTACCTTTTCCTATGAGGGATACTCCATTGGGATTTCCTTAATTAGTTCTCTATAAGAACATTTTCTTATCAATTCTTTCCACTTCGCTTTTAAATTTGTTAAGATAATTGTAACTAAAAATGGTAAATGTTTTTCCTGTATAAATTGGTTTTGAACATAGAATGACAAAATTACACTCAAAAATTCAAAATACCAAATAATGTGGTAGATAATTGTTTGAACATAAGCAACTCCAACTCGACCTTTCTGTTCTACATCTTAAATCAAGCACATTTTAATAAGAAAACATAGTCGATAAACCCTTGTGTTGCAAATCAAGGTCTAAGAATTTTCAACATAAGGAGCAGTTCTTATGGATTCGTGATAACAAGCTCCTAGCTAAATATCAACATTCTACAAAGGTAACTTTCATACAAATTCGTGATAACAAGCTCCTACCTAAACATCAACGTTATAACAAGGCAACTTTCGTATGGATTCGTGATAACAAGCTCCTAGCTAAACATTAACATTATAAAATGGCAACTCTCGTATGTATGGATTCGTGATAACAAGCTCCTAGCTAAACTTTCATCACTTGCTTTTGATGCTTTATTTTAATTTTTGAAGATTTTTTAGACTACACTAGTATTATAGTTTAATAGTTTTAGGAACTCTTAGTTTATTAGGATGTTTTAGCTTGAGTGCTTTTTGTTTAATTTTCCTTATTAAGTTGTAATAGTTTAATATAAGGACTTTAAATCAACCAATCAGTCCACAAGACAAGAATGACAGGACAAGTGAATGAGTATTGAGGAAACAGAGGTAAAGTCACATACTCAATATTAAAATACCTAAACTGTTTTCTATTTATCTTTTCACCTGGGATTATTTTCTTGAGGAACTGATGAATAATTATAATATCTTTTCACCTGACATTATTTTTTATGGAAAATTACCTAGAATTATCCAACTTTTTCATGAAATGCATTGAAATGAAAAATTTATGAAAAGAAAATGAAATGATTGAAGTTTGACAAACATCGCCATCAAGGTAGTAAGAGATTTTTCGACTAAAATTATACTAATTTTTATTTTTATTATCATCGTATATTACCACCTATCAAATGGACAGTTAATATATTAGGGTTACTCCATCAATATCCTCCGGAAAACCCCATCCCTACAAGACCATAACACAATCTAGTTTGGGTACATTTGTCTAGTCTTCACCCTCCCTTTGAGAATGGCCTTTGACTAAGGGGTAGTCAGTCTTGCCCAAGAAAAACTGGAATCCAACTTAATGTTCTCACAATTGGGTTTTTATTCTTTGAAGCTAAAATGTTGTCTTTCTACATTCTCATCCCATTTCACTTTCAAAACCCTCTTCCTTCACAATCACATGGAGCTTTCCCCAACAAGCAGAAGCAGAAATAGATGCATTTATGATGATGGGTACATCCCAAAATCAAAACCCAAATCACAAACAAAGTGCTGTTCTTTATCTCCCTCTAAAAGAATCAACATTGATTGCACTCTTACCTTGCAAGAATGGCAGGGTTGGGGCACAAATTCTCCAGTTCCTTCTACTGTGATTGATGCCATTTCTTATTTGAAGTCTGTTGAGGGTCAAACTCATGCCCTTATGACTTTTGGTGGTAATGGTGGTAGACTCATGGTATATCTTTCTCTTTTCCCTTTCTTTTCTTTTTGATTTTTCTGGGATATATTTGTTAATTACTTCTCTTGTCTTTTTTGTTTGCTTCTTTCACATCTTTTGTTCTTTGATTTTGTTTTCATTGAATTTTGGGATGCTTTTTTGTTCATTTGCTTGTTGTTTTCAGATTTTTTTTTAATTAAGTAGCATTCTATAATATTAGACCAATGCCGTTGAGGGGCCTTTACCTTAGCGGAGTTTAGGGGTCAGATGTAGGCGATATTACCCTTGTTAGTGATAAAGAAAGATTGTTTTTGCATAAATAAGAAACTCATATATATAATGAGTCAATTGTTCATTATAATTAGAAATCAAAGAAATATAAATTTTCTATCAAAGTTCATTTTAATTGCAAAATAAAGTTCAATGTTCGATGTTTGAAATCAGTAGATAGAAATTTATATTGTTGAGTATGTGCTTAACCAATTTCAGGGTGATTTTAAAATTGAAGAGGACAAGAAGCATAGAGCAGCCTATCAGGCACTGAATGATTCAGAGATGAAGCTTCAGTTCTTTGCAGCTCGACAAATAGCTTGTCGTTTGCTTGGAAGTCGAGGATACCTTTGTCAAAAGGTCCTTGCTGCTCTTATTTAGGCACATATCTCCCGATTCATGAAACATATACTTTCTGTGTGTTTCTTTACGCCATGGGGCTACCATTGAAGAGTATGATGTATCTTGTTGTAACACTCGAATTTCCTCCCGTCCTTTAGGGGTTGAAACACCTGAATTTCCAACCCATTAAACGAAGCCAAAATCATAAAGGATGGAGGAAATTTGGGTTTTACAGTTGTTGGCTTATACCCAGCTATTGACTATCAAATATCAATGTTTTCTAGTGTTGGCTTCCCTTTGAAGATTGTATGTGCTCGATGGTCAAACCTTGCCCTCTTTGGCGTGGTATACGGTTTTGGTTGTACATGCATCCGAAGGTTTGTGCTTCGATTGCTTTTCATGAAATTCCTCTTGGTAATAATTTTGCTATTGCAGATCAATCTCCCTGACCAAATGTCTCTTTTACTTAATTTTATAGGATTTTCTTCGACAAAACAACACAGGAAAGCTGTTATGGCAAGTTTTTGGTGTGCAGGCTGCAACATTATGCCTCTTTGGTATTGTTGAACATGAAGAAATAATGTGGAATGAATTTAAGAAAGCAGGTTAAATTAAGAATTATCTGTTAACTTAATTGATGATTTTGTACTTTCTTATTGGGCATATTGTTCGCAATTCGCACTTATCCTATTGATTGCTCTTTGAGTTTGATATTTGTTTTGGTACTTTGTTCGCTAGTCTTGATCAAATGTCTAGTTCGTATAGCATCTGAAGCATGCTCATTTCTCTTCAATTATATCTAAGGTTACATTGTTTCGTTTCATCAATTTGCTTTTGATAGGTAAAATGTATTAAAGTGATATGAATCTAGTACTTTTGGTAGAGATGATTGGGATGGTAGAGAAAGGAAGAGGAGAAAAAAAAGTTATTTTGCCATGCTTGGTAGAAAAAATCAGAGGGATTTAATTGTAAGGAGAGGGAGTAGGAGGAAAAGAATACTATAATATCCTTACTCCTTTCCTCGCATAATTATAGCAATTTGTGAGGAAAGATGGCTAACAAGCTTTCTACCCTTCTTTTTTGTCTTTCCTTCCCTTGGTTGCTTTAATTAATGGCTAAGCAAGCACATGACTCCTTCGAAATCCTCCAATTATACCATATATTAGAAAACATCAATTACGATTGTTTCTTTTCTCTTTCTTTCCATACTTTTACATAAATTTGACTCTAACAATTAAGATATGTCTACTCATTCACCTTAACATACACATGGAAAAACATGTTGAGTGAAGGTTGTGGTAATGGTTGTTAACTTGTCATACTCCCAAATGTGTGTCAAAATGATTAGATATCCCTTGCATGAGCTTAAAAGCTCTTTTTAGTGCCTCTACGATGCAAGTAGTATCAGTTTGGTGGATAAAAAAACCTTTATGAGTTATGGTTCGATCGATATGATACGATGTGCCCTTGTTTGCCATGATCCCAACTACCCTCATCTTCCTACAATGAAGTATTTTGCTTTATTGATCCAAGTCACTTGGAGGGAGCTCCTTTGTATATAACATTATTGTGTACGGATTCATGGACCTTTTCTTCTTTTTGGGTTTGATGTGATCTTATGTATTTAAGTTCATATATTGATAATGGGTGATGTCTTATACTTGAGTCCGTGTTTTGGTGATAATTATCTCTTTATTTTTTGTTTTACTTTTATTTTCTTTATATGTATTTATTTATTTATTTACTATCCTTTCTTACAGTATTGTTAATGGTCGAAGTGTGTTGTAAGTTGTAGACTTTCGGGTAGCTACACTCTCTCTGAAGTTTTTTCTTGAGCCGAGGGACTCTTTGACCGCATTCTCCTTTATGGGTATGAGTTGCCGTCTTTCTTCCCTCCCCAGACCCTGACCATATTTCCTATGAGCGGAATATACTGGGTATAATGATGATGATGGGCACTCTGGTTCTGTGATATGATTAGTTTATTTGGTGACTAAATTTAGATGGGGGTGGTTATGATATTGAGCTATTGTTGTGCAAAAAGGGTCACAATACCCCTTAAAGTCTCACTATGAACCTAGTTCACATTATGAAAGAATAATCTCTAGTATTCAACTACAATAAATGCTTATACAGTTATACCTTTCCCTTCTTTGATATGTTATTCTTGAATTTCAATTCATTTCCTTTGTTTCTCATGCGGCCAGGAAAAAGCAAAGTGTGGTGCTTGTATCCTAATAAGTCCGGAGTTCCCAAGTCTGTGATCGATTACTTTTCAAATCCTACACAAGATGATGAAGATTGTGATTCAAGCAAGGTATTTATGCATCATATACATGCTTTGTCTTCTTCAAGTGTTACTAAACTTCTTTAACATGACAAACGGTTAATAAATATTTTAGTTCGAAATGTAGAAATCATGCAAAAATCATGAAAATTGAAAAGGAGAGATTGTAGGATAGTAGAGTGAAGAAGGGACGAATAGGCAGACACGTGCTTTGGCCATTGTGGGATACAACACCATAAAATAACATATATCCTAATAAGTATGAAATGTAGCAATACTCAAATTTGAAAATCCCACATTGGCCTAGTCTGATTTTAAGTACGCTACCTATTCCATATGGGACCTTGACGTTTTTTGACCGCGTGAAAAGGTAGAAAGTCCGCAATTCCGACTAAAATCTGCCCTTCCATCTATTGACAAACCCAACACTAACAATCAGTAACTCATGCTTCACTTTTAACTTTGCCGCAACCAAATTTGAGGCCAAATCATGGGGAATTCTCACTAGCTGCCATTTCTCCTCGGTTTTCATTCTGGCTTGCTAGGCAATATTCTGTTTGAAATTGCTGTATAGAATTTGGCCCAACACCAAAAAAATATTATTTTTCAGTAGTGGAGCAACTACCTTTTGAGAAAGACATGCATACCTCTAGAGAAAAACTAATAAAGAAAATGCTAACAAAAAGTAGTTAGAATTAATCGCCCCATAAAAAATAATGTTTTAATTAATTTTGGAGTTTGTTGCAATATTTCACAAATAGTTTGCTTCAAAATTCTTAAAAACTCATATTTTCTTTCAATGTGGACATACCTTCTCTAAATGGCATGTGCATAAAATGCTTGACAATTCAAATTATCCGACATTATTTGCCCAAGTTTTTGATTAACTTCGAGTCCATGTGTGAATAATTTGTTGGTAAGCTGTTTGGTCCACTACAACTGTAGCTCCTCCAGCAAGTACACAGTAAAGTGTTTTAGATCCTACAGCTTAGCTGTATGATTCACGAGCTAAAGCTTACTGATGTGGCTGCGGTAGCATCAAGTTATATTTTATCACTGATGGATGTCATGCGCATTGATTTGGTGTTGACTGATGAGTGATAATGTTCACGTTTTAGCAACGCATAAATTGAGAAAGAAGAGGTTTATTAGAGTAACGAGAACGAAACAAAGGAGAAAGAGTACGATCTGATTTAAGATCAGCAAATCTACTGATTCTGTTGTCAAATAGTTGTCTTTTGCCTCGTGTTGATCTCTTGTGCGTATTGAGTTGCCTTTATTTGGTAAAAGGGTTTATAATCCATTGGGAAATGATACATTATGTTACCATTATAAGTTTAGGAATGAGACCAAAAATTGCTCGTTATTTGTAATATGGCTTGTGGTTTTGATGTATCATACACTTGATTTTGACTTCGAAATCCAAGTGTCTAACTTGGTTGTTCATGTCTTTGCTGCTTCAGACAAGTGAAGACAATGTCTTAAATTTCGTTCTTGTAGATGGTACATGGAACAATTCCGGGGCAATGTTCAAGCGCTTGAAGGTACTTTTTATTCATTTTATTTCAATAGAAGAATAACCAATACTACCTTTGTGTCTTTATGTGCACTCTATTGTAGCTTATGGAACCAAGTAAATCTAAAGGGAAGAGTTTTGCTAACAAAAACAAACAAAAGGAAAACTTGATTGTCCGCACTACTTGATGTGTACTTGTTTGTATCAGTGAAACATGATTCACTAGTTAGTTCGCTTTTGGATTCGCGATTTGCTCACAATGGTTCAAAAATAGCGTAAAATCGACCATAATTCGCTTTTTTCGATTTGCGATTCACAAGACAATTAGCGAATTATGTGACACTGGCTTGTATCTCTTTTAGTTATTTGTGTTTCTTGAGTTTCCTGCGGTTTTATGATTATCTAGGATCAAGCAAAACGTGTGTGGGGACAGGATGACATTGCTTGCATTTCGGTTGCAACAGGTGCTTCAGCAATGCATAAACTTAGGTGAGTTGCAACTTACAAGCAATAATCTTGGATGTCGGATGTTTTCCTACGTAATTGATGCGAGCTAGTGACTTGCTTTTCCATTACCGACTAATCATTCAAAACACAATTGCAGGCCCCAACCATCATGGGATCGTACCTGCACAGCTGCAGCTGCTGCGGGTCTTCTTTCGGAATTGCAACTTGTTCCTCGATTCAATTCATACTGTCTTGATAAGCAGGCAGAAGTTATAGAAGATGCATTAGATGCTTTGTTAGAGTCGCTTACTGCTCGGCGTCTTCGTAGGGGCAGGTCCATTACTCGTAAAGAAAGAATGAGCACCTACCTATGTTAGAATCTTAGATTTCACTTGTGTTGTGCTTTAAATGACAACAACAATATTCCATTACTCCAATGTCATTAAGTAGCTCGCCTATCCAGGGTGGGATTTAAGAGGATCAGATTTACACAATCTTATCCTTGTTAGTTGTTAATGATAAAACTAACAAAGAGATTATTTTCGATTCTTTCTCAAATGATAGTTTAACCGACTAAAATAGGGATTTTCATATTGAATTGAGCTCTTCATGTGTGGATCAATTCATAACTTCTATTTCTAATTACTCTTGATCACTTTTATGGTATGTTTGGCAATTTGGAATTTATTTTTAAATGTTGAATTAGGCTAAATATTATGTTTGGCAAATCTTGAATTTGAAAATGTGGATTTGGGTCAATTCCATAGAATTGCAATAACAATGTAAAATTTGGTCAAGAATCAAAATTCGTAAATTTCAAGTATATAGGTGTTATTTACAATTCTTGAATTTGAATAATTAAATTCCCTATTTTCAAATAAATTTTATGTTGCTAAATTTCATTAAAAATTCTCTTGTATTCCCGATCCATAATTCACATATTAGTGTTTTGCTAAATTTCGTTGAAATAAGCATTTTTTACTTTCAATGGGTAAGAGGCCGTCTTAACGTGAGACCAATAGCTTAATTAGTCCAATTATAATTTTTTACAATATGCGATTAATAGTTGATTAATTTATCATTAACAACTTATCATTTTCTCTCATTTACTCATCATCTTCTTCTTATTCACTAAGGTTTTCAACTTTTTCTCTCTCTTCTCCTCATCTTCATTTTCATCTTCATCTTCAAAGGATTAGATTTCACAAACGTCAAGAATTCATCCTCTCATTCAAAAGGTTAGTGTTTTTACTTATTTTTTCTCATGTTTTTACTCATGTTTTTTAAGTTCATGTTAAATGAAATTAATATATAATGTATATGTTTTTACTTGTTTTTTCTCATGTTTTTTCGAACTTTTTGATTTTATTTTCGAATATTTTGAACTTAGGGTTCATGTTTGCATAAATGGAAGAAAGATAAGCGACATATAATAATCAATTGATCGAAGAAATGCGAAGGAGAAATACTCAAAATGCGATTGAGACTTACAATAATCTCATGACACAATTAGCCGAAGACTGAGACTATTTTATACAACTTATTCAAGCGCATTTAAATTTGTATCAACCCCGTCCTCCATCTCCTCCCAATTAACAATTGTGTTTATTGTAATTTTTGTGTGATTTTGTAAAATATACTTTTATTTTATGTATAATATAAGTTACTTGTTTTATTTTTATTTATTTGTTTTATATTTTTAAATAATATAATATATATATATATATATATATATATATATATATATATATATATATATATATGTCTATATATATATATATGTCTATATATATATATATATGTATATATATATATATATATATGTATATATATATATATATATGTATATATATATATATATATGTATATATATATGTATATATATATATATATATATATATATATATATATATATATGTATATATATATATATATATGTATATATATATATATATATGTATATATATATATATATATGTATATATATATATATATATATATATATATATATATATATATATATATATATATATATATATATATATATATGTATGTATATATATATATGTGTATATATATATATATATATATATATATATATATATATATATATTTATATATATATATATATATATATATATATATATATATATATATATATATATATATATATATATATATATATGTGTGTGTGTGTGTGTGTGTGTGTATATATATGTTATATTTATCACTTTAATTCCCAAAATCACATGTAAATCCATAAAATAATTAAACCACAGATCATAGAAACATACCTTGCGAATCCATAAGATTGTATGCGGAAGCCCTAATGGTATTACTTCTTTAGGGTTTGCTTGTTATAACTTCCACCACTATGTTTTCCTTTTTTTTGTGAAAAATAAAATGATACTTTTCAATCACCCTTTTAACACTATAATGATGGGTATATATAGTATTAAGAGTTCTTTAAGTCTAATGGGCCACAATCCCATTATAACTTAATGAGTTATATTTATAAACACGTGGTGGGGCCATAACCGCTTATTAAATACTTTAGCATAATATCTCTAATTTGTCCCGATCACCAAAAATAAAGATATTATTATGGTATCTACACAATATTATTTTCACGACATTATTGCCTTTAAGCCTATTTAATCTTTAATAAACCACTATATTATTGGCTATACTAATGACGATCCACACATTATTATTTAACATGTGTGACCCATATTACAAAGACCTTACAATCTCCCACTGGGTCGCATATGTTTCCTTAAATGTGTCATACCTTATGAGCTCAATTATGTCATAATTACCTCAGGCAACACAATCTCGTCCATCAATCTCATCAATATAGGACCAATGCAGCTTTCATTATGATAAACACAATTTGACCACCAATGATCACACATATTAACATGATTAAATGACATAGATCAATCATAAAAAAAATGTAGCATGAAAAACACATGAATGTGGCTTACACATGTCGATTTTCAACTGGCCTACTTAAAAAAAAATTTTCAACTGTAATGTTCGGTAAGAAACTGTCTAATTACACAACTTTATTCTGATCAGAAAATAAAACTTAACATGTAATCAGTCTTTATGACAACCAACTCCCACTAAACTCCAGACTCCTTAAAATCTATTACTCCCGTATGAGTAATATGCTCATGAAAAACTTTAGGCGGGAGACCTTTTGTTAGAGGATCTGCCAATATAGAGTTTGTGTCAATTTTCACAATTGAAATTTCCCTTAACCGAACTCTTTCTTTAGTGGCTCGATATTTTATTTTGATGTGCTTTGACTTAATCGAGCTACTATTATCATTTGAATACAGTACTGCCGACTTGTTGTCACAATAAATCTTTATAGGCTTTTCAACCTCATTTACTATTCGCAGCCCAGTGACAAAGTTGCGTAACCATAATCCCTGATTTGATGTAACAAAACAAGCAATGAATTCTACCTCCATGGTAGAAGTAGCTATAATTTCCTGCTTAACACTTTTCCACGATATCGCACCACCAGCTAGCAGATATACATAACATGTGGTGGATTTACTAGTGTCTTGACATCCCGCAAAGTCAAAGTCAGAGTATCCAACGACCTCCAAGTTATTTGATCTTTTATAGGTGAGCATATAGTTCCTTGTTCGCCTAAGATATCTCATTACCCTTTTGGCTGCTTTCCAATGGCCTATTCCTGGATTACTGAGATATCTGCCTAACATTCCGACAATGTATGCTATATCTGGACGTGTACAAACCTGAGCATACATTAGACTTCCCACACATGACGCGTAGGGAATCTTCTGCATTTCCTGTCTTTCCAGATGACTCTTAGGGCATTGCTCGAGACTGAATTTGTCTCCCTTAGAGATAGGGGTATCTCCTGGCTTACAATATTCCATGTCAAATTTCTTTAAGACTTTATCGATATAGTTCCTTTGTGATAACCGTAGAATATATTGTGATCTATTACGCAATATCTCAATTCCTAATACAAAGGAGGCTTCACCAAGATCTTTCATCTCAAAATTCTTTGATAGAAATTTCTTGGTTGCATACAGCATGCCTGTATCATTAGTCGCTAATAGAATGTCATCGACATATAAAACCAAGAAGATCATCTTACTCCCACTGAACTTATGATACACACAATCATCAACAACATTCTGCTCGAACCCAAATGAGAGAATGACTTGGTGGAACTTGTAGTACCATTGACGAGATGCTTGCTTAAGCCCATAGATGGATTTCTTTAACTTACAAACCATATTTTTTGAATCTCCTGATACAAAATTTTCTGGTTGTAACATATAGATTGTTTCAGCAATGTCACCATTGAGGAACGCCGTCTTTACATCCATCTGATGTAATTCAAGGTCAAAATGTGCAACAAGTGCCATGATTATTCTAAAAGAATCTTTCGATGATACAGGAGAAAAAGTCTCTTTATAATCAACACCTTCCTTTTGAGTATAACCCTTAGCCACAAGACGTGCCTTATACCTCATCACATTACCTTGCGAGTCCCTTTTGATTTTAGATATCCATTTACAACCAATGGGTTTCGCGCCTTCTGGTAATGGGACAAGTTCCCAAACTTTATTGTCATGCATAGAATTATACTCTTCGTTCATTGCGCTAATCCATTTATCCGAATAGGAACTTTTCATGGCTTCACGGAAGTTGATAGGCTCATCTTCCATTAGACCACCACTTTCTTCATGTTCCAGGAGATAGACAATGTAATCATCTGGAATTGCACTTCTCCTTTCTCTAATGGAACGACGCAATAGGACTTGTACTTGTTGCTCTTGTTCTTGAGGTTGTTGAATTTGTTCATCATGAACAGGACCTTCTATTTCATTAGGAGGAATAACAACATTGTCTTGCTGAGGTTCCTCATCTGTTTCCTGAAAACCATCTTTATGAATCGTTTCAGGAATTGAAACTGATTCTTCCTCAAAGACAGTGTCTCTTACTTTATTCTTCTCCCCAAATGAAATATCCTCAAAGAACACAGCAGTTCCCGTCTCAAATATAACTTTAGTAGTAAGATCATAAAATTTATAACCCCTGGATCTTTCCGAGTAACCAATAAAGTAGCAGCTAACTGTTTTGGAGTCCAGTTTCTTTTCATGTGGCCTATATGGTCGTGCTTCAGCTGGGCATCCCCATATATGAAAATGCTTCAGACTTGGCTTTCGCCCAGTCCAAAGTTCATAAGGTGTTTTAGCAACTGCTTTAGTTGGAACTCGGTTAAGAATGTAAGCTGCAGTCTTTAGTGCCTCACCCCAGAGGGAATCTGGTAAGACTGAATGGCAAATCATGCTTCTTACCATGTCCTTAAGGGTTCTGTTTCGTCGTTCAGCCACTCCATTCATGCTGGGTGATCCCAGCATAGTGTACTGAGGCACAATCCCACATTCCTCTAGGTATCTTGCAAATGGTCCTGGACGTTGTTCACCTGTACCGTCATTCCTACCATAGTATTCTCCACCACGGTCAGATCTGATGTTCTTTATGCGTTTATTGAGTTGATTTTCAACTTCAGCTTTATACGCTTTAAACACATCCAAGACTTGAGATTTTTCATAAATAAGAAACAAGTATGCATATCTAGAGTAATCATCAATGAATGATACAAAATATTCTTACCCATTCCAAGATGGAGTTGGAAAAGGCCCACATATATCTGTATGTACCAATTCTAATGCTTCTACAGCTCTTTATGCACCTGATTTCTTAGACTTGGTTTGTTTACCTTTAATGCACGCAACACAATTATCAATACTTGTGAAATCAATGGGGTTAAGGATCCCATCAGACACTAAACGCTTAACTCTATTTATAGAGATGTGACCTAGACGTTTGTGCCACAATTCACCTGATTGTGCATTATCAATTTTACGCTTAGTACCACGTGTTTCAACATTCAGGCTTTCATTATAAGAAACTACAGTATCAAGCATATATAGATTGTCATAAGTATTAAATGATCCAGTCCCAATTTCATTCGAATTAAAAGACAATGTAACTTTATAGTTTCCAAAAGAACAACAATATCCTGATTTGTCCAAATAAGAAACAGAAACCAAATTCCGCCTAAAAGACGGTACAATAAAAGTGTCTTTCAAATCCAAATAAAAACCAGAACTTAACAACAATCTAAAATGCCCTATAGCTTCCACCGCCACCGCTTTTCCATCACCCACGTAGATGTATCTTTCACCATCAGTTGGCTTGCGGTTGCTCAAACAGCCCTGCATAGAAACACTTATGTTAGATGTAGCACCGGAGTCTAACCACCAAGTGTTTCTTGGTACTGAAGCTAAATTGTTTTCAGAACAAACCAGAATAAAGGTTATACCTTTCTTTGCCTTCCAGGCCTGGTATTTAGCACAATCTTTCTTTAGGTGTCCAGATTTTTTACAGAAGAAACAATTAATTATATTTTCCTTAGGTTTCTTCTGCTCAGGACCTTTAGCAGCTTCATCCTTATAGGGAATTTTCTTTCTCTTTTTACCTTTATCTTTAGAGTTACTAGCCAGATGAGCACTCTCTGTCTTATTTCGTTTCAACCTCTCTTCCTCTTGCACACAAAATGAAATGTGCTCATTAAGAGACCATTTCTCCCTTTGACAGTTGTAACTGACCTTGAAGGGATCAAATGCATTCGGAGAGAGTTCAAGATTATATGTACGAGGATATCTTCTGATATTTCGATCTTTAATGTCTTGAGTTTTGAAACAATATGAGACATTTCCATAATGTACTCCCTTATGTTTCCTTTTCCTGAATACCGTTTGGAAGTCAAACTGCTTAACAACAAGCTTATTTCCGCCTTATCGCTTTTAATAAAGCGTTTCTCAATTTCAGTAAGGAAATCCTTGGCATTTGTAACCTCATCGGACACAACGCCTCTAAA
>NC_080047.1:14351237-14426237 GCF_026212465.1 Amaranthus tricolor
CCAAATAGTGTTGTGTGCTAAGTTTCGTGCAAAACAAACCAAGCTTAAAAACCCATTTTTCCACGCACTTTCTTCATTGTGCTGAAACGCATAGGAAAAATAATACTATATATATATATATATATATATATATATATATATATATATATATATATATATATATATATATATATATATAACACTTAATTAAATCAAATTGGTAAAATAATTAATATTACGTACGCATTCAACAACGCTTTGAATTTTGTGTTGCGAGGTGGGCTTTGAGGGTTTTGTAATGAGTCGAAGACGTGCACAGTGTTCGTTAAAGGACAAATGACCAAAAGCATCCAATGCAAACTACAAACGCAAAGTTAAATCAACAAATTAGAGATTATGTGAACTTAAAAATCAAAAGATAAGTTCAATTTCAAAAATAAAACTTACTCTTCCACATATGGAGCCAGAATGAACGTGTGTTTAGATGCAAGGGAATTATTCAAAGAAGTCTCAATGTATGCTTTGACATCATCTGGATCATTTACCCTTTTAGTACCTGAAATCGACTCAGGACAAAACCATCTAGTTTTTATTGGAGGTTCGCAAAAATTTAGCTCCTCGTAAGCCGCACCTGTTCATAAACCTCATAACCAGTCAACGGTCGACGAGCTACATGGTCCTCAACCTCCCCGTTGAACATATTCTTCTTCTTACGATATTGGTGATCTCGTGGGAGGAACTTTCAATGGTGCATGAATACGTGTTTGCACTTAGGAATCCACGTGGATTCCATGTCATCGATACATATTGGGCATGCTTTCTTCCCTTTGTTCTTATACCCCGATAAGTTGCTATATGCCGGAAAATCATTAACGGTGCATAAAAGCATTGCACGCAAGGTGAACTCCTCATTAGCATATGCATCAAACACGGAAATGCCTTCATCCCACATCTTTCTCAAATCCTCAACGAGAGGTGCAAGATATACATCTATGTCATTGCCAGGTTGTTTAGGACCTGAGATAAGAAGCGAAAACATAATGTACTTACGTTTCATACACGACTAGGTGGCAAATTATAGATCACTAACAGTACCGGCCAAGTACTATGTTGAGAACTAAGATTGCTGAATGGGTTCATTCCATCCGTACATAGCCCGAGCCTTAAATTATGAACCCCATCCCCAAAAGTCTTATGCAACCTATCAATACTCTTCCACTCCGGAGAATCAGATGGATGTGTGAGCAAGAGACCTTTCTTCACCCTATCTGCATGCCACCTCAAATTTAACGCATCTTTCTTTATAGAAAACAAGCGCTTGAATCTAGGTATTATTGGAAGCTACCACAATACCTTAGTCAGGGGCCCTTTAGCATCTCGAGCCCCTTTACGCTTGTAGCGCGATAACCCACACCTAGAACACTCTTCTAAATTCTCGTTTTCATTCCGATACAACACACAATCATTCGGACACGCATGAATCTTCTAGTACTCTAAGCCGAAAGAACACATGAGCTTTTTGGCATAATATGTCGACTTTGGAAGTTCATTTCCCTCAGGAAGCATCTCACCTAACGCTTCTAATAACATTGTGAAACTAGCGTCACTCCAATTGAACTTTGACTTAATGTTGAAAATTGTCAGCACTGCTGTTAGTTTGGTGAACCTTGTACATCCAGGGTACAAAGGCTTTTGAGAAGCCTTTGTCAACAAGTCAAAAACACGAGGACGTTTTCCTAACTCATCCTCGACTCCCTCCATCATCTCATCAACACGATCCACATCCTCATCGACATTCTCTTCATCTGTCTCATACCCATCAACATGATCTACTACATACTCATTGACATCAGCCACATTATTGACGTCCTCAACAACACTTTTCTCTTTATAAACTCCCTCCTCACCATGCCAAACCCAAACATGATATTAAGGCCTAAACCCACATCGAAGTATGTGCTCCCTAAGGATATCAACACTATCTACCTTTGATACATTGCCACAAGTGACACATGGGCAATAAAAACCAACTCCCCCCGTCCTAACTTGATGTTCAACCGCAATACTACAAAATTCTAATACGCCATCAATAAATTCCGACGATTCAATGCTTCCATACATCCAAGAACGATCTTTTGTCATCCTAATTAGTGTGATTAATTAATTCAAAACAAAATTAATACACAACTTTTAACATATATACTTAACTCTATTTAACCCTATATAACCAAAAACATATTTTAATGACAAAACATATATAACCAAAAAAAAGCCATTTTCTTTAATCAAATACATATAAATCAAAATAATAAAATACTAATAATATACAACTACATAGATAAGTAAATTATTCACATTCAATCTACCCTAAAACTCCTAATTGATTAAAATTATTCACATTCAAATATTCATGTACATACATAAGTAAATTATTCACATTCAAATATTCAAGTACATACCTTGGTAATTAGATATGATAATTTTTTTTTCTACAATTGGATTACCTAACCTACAATGAAAAACAAAATCAAAATTAGTATTAAAAAAAAAACTAAATCAATAAAACATAATGAAGCTAAACTTGAAGAACTTAAATAGTGATTGAAAAATTTATACTTTGAAGAAGAAAAAGAGTTTGCCCTAATTTCGTGGGTTTCGTGGGTTTTTGAAGGAAAAGCAACAATGGTGGGTTGAAATGTAGTAGATTAAAACAAGGAGAATCAACAATGGGTTGAAATTTTGTGGGTCTTTGAAGATGAAGAAGGAAATTCGTGGGTGAGTAAATTTTTGGGTCTTTGAAGAACAACATAAGAAGAAGAAGAGCAGTAACTAGTAGCAGTGGGATTTCGAAGAACAGTAGAAGAAGAAGAAGAGCAGTGACGTTTTTTAGAACAATAAAGATGAATTTGACGTCAGTTTTTGAAGAAGAACAGTAGTATGCAAGTTTATGAAGAAGAACACAGTAATATGCAAGAAGTTGTTGTATGTACAAATTTCAAGGGCTTGCACTTTAAGAGGGTTTATGAAGAAGAACACAGTAATCCCCAAGAAATAGTTGGGAGGTTTTTGAAGGAGAATGCAACAGTCGTGTTTTTGAACAATGAAACAGAATGAACTCTTTTTAACGTTAAATGGCGGGTTTTTGAAGAGGTTAATGCTGCGGGCAAAGAACAAATCGCAGCAATTGATGAATTCTTTTTTTGTTATTTGGTGCGGGCTGCTGGAAAACCGCAACAATTGATATTGCTGAGGGCTGCTGTAAAACTGCAGCATTTGTTGAATTTATTTTTTTTTTCAAATTGTTTTTCCTATTTATTGCTGCGTATAATAAAAACCGCAGCAAATGATTAGCAGCAAATACGTTTTTTTCCACTAGTGATAGTAGAAGCTATTTGTGATTTAATGTGGTTAAAGTACATTTTTGGAAAAATATTGTTATTCGGTGAAGTTACAGTTTAGGTAGAATTCAATTATGTAAGTAATTGTTTTCACAAAATGTTATAATTGTAGCATTTTATTTTCATTCTTTTCAATAATTACTATAATCACTATTCTTACTTAACAATGTTAATTTACACAACTAATTAGATAATAAAAATATTTAACAATTACAATTGTACAACTTAAATTATCCATAGGTAACATCTACCCCAAAGTTATCTTGTGTTGAATAAGCCAATATCTTGAAGGTATAGATCTACCAAAACAATGTTGCCAATAAACAACTACATTAAGGCACGTCTCGATGGAACGATCTAATTATCCCTTCTAGGACCGCTGCAAAAGGAGAACGACTTATGGTCGAACATTGGTGGAGGCCAATTGTTATTGGAAAAACCTCAATTGTCCTTTTATAAGTCCTACCATTTGTTTACACTTCACAATACATATCTTGTAAATGTATTCCAATTTCTTTTGTCATTACTTACCAGTGTACTTCTCTTGGTATCTTGTAAATGTTGTATGCATTTTCCAAATCAATGAATTTATTTTAGCACTTTAGTACTTCACCATTTGTCTCATTAGATAAATTGCTTTCATCATAGATCTTCTAGGCACAAACCCGAATTGATTCTCTTATATGTTGGCACATCTCCTCATATATAATTCTATCACTCTTTTCCAGAACTTAGTAGTATGACTTATGATTTAGAGTAATAACTTCATAATACACGCTTTCTCATAACTTCATAGTATGACTCTTTCCTATAGCTTTATAGTGTAACTCTTTTCCATAATTCTTTCTCCTCATGTATTACATGATAGTAAAAGAAAGCATAAACATCTATTTTGTTATTGTAAATGGTACTAGGATACTTTTTTTCCATTCGTTTGGTTGTTCGACATCTTATTTGTTTTTTGGACCTTTTTTAATAAATCAGTCAACCAAGCAACTCCATTTGAACCTATATATCTCCATACCTCAAACTTCAATGGATATATCATCTAGCCATACCCCTTTCTCTAGCTTTATTTTCATTCTCTCCTTCATGGGATCAGGAGTTGTATTTATAAGAGGATTTATGTGGTTGAAAATCGTAGAGGCTTTATGAGATTTAGCTTGTCTTGTATGAGATCGTCTCACTGTGAGATGAGCTCATATAAGTAGCTAATTTAATTAAAGCTTAAAAAAAGATAATCGATTTCCTATATTCTTGTGAGAAAATAATGGAGAAAAATAATGTGTAGCGATAAAAAGCCCTAATTGGGCCTATAGGGCTTTAGAATACAATGGGCATTAGGGTGGATAGGGTAGAGGCTCTAGAGCTAATAGGGTAGGGTAAGGTAGAGACATAAGAGCCTTTAGGTAGGTTAGGGTAGAGATCCATAGGAAAGGGCAGAGTAAAGACATTAGAGTCAATAGGATAGGATAAGGTAAAGACTAAAAAACACGTAGGACAGGCTAGGATAGAAGACCAAAGGATACAATAGGATAGAGGCTTTGGAGCCAATAGGGTAGGGTAAGGTAAATGCTTAAGGGCTTATAGGACAGGGTAGGATATGCGGTCTATAGTGTAACACCCCTGAATTTTCGACCCCTTAACGAAACCAAACCGTAAAGGACGGGAGGAAATTCGGGTGTTACATAAAAGAAAAAGAAAAGAATTTAGATAAACGTTAAATATTAACTTTAAAAAGGTGAGTGGAAATTTCGACAGCATCTGCCTAAAAACTATGCGCCTTTGTAGAAAAACAAAAGTTATTTAGAAGCTAATAAAGTAAAGGCACCAACGGCCTATCAAAACTATGTCACGGCGGAATGATTCGTCGTCGGCTTCTCAAATCAACATGCCAAGCATGGATCGTGGTTCCAGTGTCCACGTTTGCGTTTTAAAAGACTTAACTCCTTAAAACCATACAGAGTTATAAACTACGCAACGGAAATACAAATATACGAGGGAGGACACAAGGCCTCATAACAAAACATATACAACCAAAGTTTACAAAAGATAATAAGAGCTACAAAATCGAAAGATAGCGGTATGATCCTCATCACTCTCCCTAAATGCAATGCAATGCAAAAGAAGCTCCAGTACCTGCTACGCCTGTCTATGATCCTCCTGCTGCTCGACATTAGACCAAAGGCCAATGTGTCATAGCAAGACAATCATAGAAAGTCATCAACAAACAAACATAAACACAAACATGTACACGTCAGTAACCAGCATCAAATATAATAAGGCCAACTACTAGATAGCATTATATCATAAAACAACATAAGATGATTTCATAAAACGCAAGCACAGATAGTAACCGTTTATCGGCCACTTACACTTCTTAATTTCATTACGTGCTTTCCAACCCGAACCATGTGTTCTTGGGTAGAATCCAGGTCTTCACGCTTCTCTTTTCAAAAATAACTCTTGCAAAACACGTATAGTTCAACTCGACCAAGGCATTAACAGAATACCTAACACATGACCTTATAGAGCTTGTCTATCTTAAGGTAAGTGTGATCATAGTCTATAATACCCTTGAGGTAACATAACTTAGGCACACTTCGCACTAGCATAAACTATTCTATCAATAAGTAGATGTTCTATCAATGAGTAAATATTCTATCAAAGAGTAAACGTTCTATCAACGCGTACGCTTTTTACTAAAGAATGAACCTTCTATCATTAAATAACTTTCGATCAATGAATAAACTTTCTATCACTGAATAACTTTCTATTAGTGGATCGTTCTCTACATCCTGGCATAGTGACACGGCTAAGGGCGTTATCGGCCATCTGGTGCCCATGGCAAAGTACGAGCTCATGCTCCCTCCAGCTGACCTTCTCGGGCCCTACCTTCGGGAAAAAAACTAACACACTGGGGTTCTAAACCAGTGAAGAGGCCACCATATTGGGGTTTGCAAGGCCCGCATGGTAACACCTCGGTCAAAGGGCGGTATTGGCCATCCGGCGCCCAGTGACCCAAGCATGCTCATACCCCCCTTACGGTGGTCCTGTCGAACCTCACCTAGGGGACTAATAAATCAACCGGACATAATCCAGTTGAGTCACGCCAGCTAATCATAATCTAATACTTTATCAGATGGGTATAACTTCCACTTTCGATTAATAATGAGCGCCCTAGGATAGCAGCACGCCCAAACCCAATTACAATAAACAATAATGTCTTAAAGCAAATTGCATATAAGGGTTAGTTACTGCGTGTACGTACCTGTAAGCGTCACTGCACGATCAAAAGTCACAAAATCACCCAACTAAGGCTCTACTTTCCTCATATGAAATGGGCACCTATATAAGTTATGAGTAGAACTAATAAGTTCCCTTAACTACTTTGCCATACCCAACTAAATGCCCAAGTAACCACTATCACCCATTCAACATGAGTTTTCGATTACTTTAGCACACACATAACTTATTCAATACAAGTCAAAAATCATTAACTCAACACAACATAAGTCTTCCCTTCAATTTAAGAGAAAAAAGGATCGTGTGAATCATTCCTTTACATCAACCAATTTGAGTTATATCGATCCACGTTACTTTAAGACAAATATCAATTCACACTTAGATCTTACGATGTTAATGTAGTGCTAATATGACGACAATGACGAATCTTAAGTTTATCACATCGCAATATCATCTATTATATTCTTCAAGGTTAGGAAGAGCTATAATCAAGACATCATAACAAGTAACTTTAATAATTCTCAACAAGTTGACACTATGTTCAAAGCCTTACTAACACTATGCATTATGACTTCACTGGCAACCTAATAAGGGTACTTGTAGTTCGCAACAATCAATCCACAACAATTAGCAACTACTATTCCCAATTTAACAACCAAAATCACTTCCACACTCAGCTACAGTCATCACCATTACTAATTATTACAACAACAATCAATCGACTAAGTTTCAAAACAACTTTTAAGGTTATTTAATCAATCATCACATCACCCAAAATATAGCATAAAACACACATCATTAGTGATTACATTTCTAAATCCAAACCCTAGTCATTTCGTGTTCAAAGATAACATATTTAATTAATACTCGTACTAAGATTTAAAAAAACTAATACAAAACCAACACATCACCCACATATTCAAATCACACTTCAAACCCTAAGTCATAAACATGTTCAAGGATAATTCTTTTAACTATTACCCATACTAGTATTCAATGAGACTAATACACAATCAACACACAACTCATAAACATGGTAGATTCTAGTTAGAACCAGTAAATTAATCAATTTGAAAAGTGAGAGATGGCTTACAATGGGTGAAACTAAAAAATGGGTCAAGAGGTTGGTGGTTCTTGTGGTGATGGCATGACTCAAGGTGTTGGTGGTGGAGGAGGACTGCGCGGAGCCGATGGTGAAGCGAACCCGCACCCGCCTGCTGCTGAGAGGCGCAACTGCAGCCGCCTGCTGCTGCGGCTGCACGTGGGAGTGAGGAGGAAGGTCGGGCTGCTTAGTGGTGTTTCTGTGGGGCCGTGCAGCGGCTGTGGCGGCCCAACTGCTCTCTTGCGGCACAAGGGGAGAAGAGAGAAAGAAGGAGAAGAGGGAGGAAGGAAAATGACGGCTCTACTTGAGCATTTAGGGTTTTCACGGGTTTTATACTTGTTATTGCTATTATCATTATTATTATTATTATTATTATTATTATTATTATTATTATTATTATTATTATTATTATTATTATTATTATTATTATTTATCATTAGGTTTATTTATTTATTTTTATCTCGATTCATTTTCTTGCGAGACCCAACTAAGAGACTCTTCGTGGCTCACACATTTTAATAAAATAATCATTTTGATTCGAACCTCTTTATTTAAAAAAAATCGTAGCTATATTTTCAATATATATATATAAGTTAACATTTAAGTTCATGTATGCAAGAAATTTATTAAAACTAATTCAGAAATAATTAAATATAATTGTAAAATCTTTAAAAACTATTAAAATATTAAATAATTACGTCATTAAAATCTTGGGGTGTTACATATAGGGTAGGGTAGAAGCAAGGTTGATAAAATAGGGTTGGGTAGGGTGTTGAATGTTTATTTAGTCAATGTGTTATGAAGACCTACATATAAGTTATCAAGACAATCATTTTTTTTGAAAAAAAAGATATATGATTAGATAAAAAAAAATCATGCTTTGTGCATTTTATATCGATATATTATAAAATCTTAAAATTTATTGATAATAAAAGAAAACTAGTAAGCAACTAAAATCCTAAAATGTATTTCTCTTGTAAGTTTAGTCATCAATGTAAACGCATATTTAATAATTAAAATATATCTAAAATAAGAAAAATTTGATCTTAATAAGTTAAGTTTTTAGTCCACCTGGTGTGAACATTTTCATCTTTTGATTATTTTCTAATAATTTAATTTTTGTCATATATTTGCCCACAACATACTCTATTACTAATAATAGTTAATAATAAGGTATTAATATCAGCAAAGTAAGACAAAAGTTGGATTATTAACAGTGATCAAAAGATAAATATTTGATTATTAGAAAATAATCTAAACGTAAGATTATTCACATTAGAAGACCAAAAGTTGAATTATTAATGATAATTTTTTCATTAAATAAAATAATATTACATTAAGGTTGTGTGACATGCTTGCAAAAGATCCACAACTTTTTTAATCCTTTGAAAAAAAAAGAGCAAAGGAAATATAGGTTAGAAAAATGGAATAAAATCCTTTAATAAAAAATTGGGTGAATAAGTCAAGATGTAGATCTTAATAAGGACATTTTTCATTAAAAAAACAAAGAGATAAACTGTCTAAAAGCTCTCTAATTGTTTTTCTTCCACATTCCCCTTGCATTTGTTCTAAAAATAGACAAGAGAAGTGGAAAGAACAAAGATAAGCAATATAATTGAAATTCGTGAACCATGCATTTAATAAAAAAATGATGCATTTACAATGAAGAGATAATAAAATATGTGAATGGAAAAAAAAAATTAAAGTTTATGAATGAGATTTAAAAAAGTGATAGAAATATAATTTTTATATTTTTTTTACGTAATTATAAAACCAATATTATAAAAATACGGGATTTAACAATTTAATTAAGATTCCAATTAATTATACTTTTTTCATATATATTAGCCACAGTATAAACTTAAATGAT
Source organism: Amaranthus tricolor (assembly GCF_026212465.1). Lineage (NCBI taxonomy): Eukaryota > Viridiplantae > Streptophyta > Magnoliopsida > Caryophyllales > Amaranthaceae > Amaranthus > Amaranthus tricolor. The sequence continues at coordinate 14,360,833 of NC_080047.1, forward strand.
GAATGGTACCAAAAATCCTTATATAGAAAATATTTCAAAACAAAAATAATAAAAATTATGCACAATAAATGAGACATATCAACATAAGAAATAACAAAAAATAAACGGTACAAAAAAGTGGGACACATGAAATATAATATTATGATCAACTGATCATAAATTCATGATAGAAGTATTATTGTGTGACCTGGTAAAATATTCGACAAATCATACAAAACAAAGATGAATCATCATCATTCTGTAAATAGATAATCATAATTTATACTAACAAATAAAAAAAATTGATATTAATAATTCAACTTATTACCTATGTGCTGTGGACAATCTCATATTTTAATTATTTTTTAATAATTTATCCTATATCCTGAGCTTGCTAGTAGTATAACCTTTTATTCTATAATATTTCAATCTTTGCCCTTAATTTGCTATCAACATAATCTATTACTATGTTGATAGCAAACTAAAAATAAATGTTAAATTATTAATAAATAATCTAAAAATAGGATTATTCATGGTAAATAAGTAAAAAAATTAAATTATTAATATTAATGTTTCCTATAAATAATTCATTAATTTGGAAACTTTATATGTTTATTTCATGACTAAAGAAACAAAGAACACTTTTACAAAAACCAAACAATTTGAAAATCAACACTAGAAAATGGTGTTATTGCAAGCTCTTACTATGTTTAAACCAACAAATATGGTGTCCCGTCCAAAAACAGTAGCTTTCCCAATCCGACAACCCAATATTAAAAACCCAATTTCGGTTTCTCAACAACCACCGTCCGTTGCTAACCTGAGTCTTCTCTTATGTTCCATATTGTCTCGCCGGTTGTCCATTTATCCACGGCCGTGTTTTGATAGTCATTCCTTAATTGGCAATGGGTATGTTTGATCTACTTATAACTTTCTATTAATAGTTGCTCATAATTGAAGTCCAGAGATATCTTATACTTACTCCCTTTGAAATACTCACTACATTGTGATTATTGATATTATTTATTGTTTAAATTTATTTTATATATTGCGCTTTTGTAAGAAAAAGTATAATCGCTTAGGATTTTATTTGAATCGCTTTAGTCGCATACTTTCATAATATTAACTTTTTATAATTTTTAGATGTATATAATTCAATATATAAATGATCAAAATAACACATTGAATTGAGTAAAGTATATTGAAACGGAGGAAGTATACTCTATACATCTCATTCATATGAGAGTATTTGGCTAGAATTATGGATGAACACATATATTTCTCATATATAATGCTAAATATTTCAATAAAGGTAAATTGTATTTAAATCCGTAACTTACAATTACATTGGTTTTTAATACAATTGTAAGATTGAGTTGGTTAGTTGACAAAATGATTAACTATTTGTAAGATTAATTATCACTCATTTACATTTTCCATCGTAATTCAATGAAATTTTATCCTTACTCGAAAAGATTCTACAAAATGTCCATGGAAAAATACCTATTTATTCTTGAGTACCTTACGATGAATATTGAATGATAATACATTTACTATTGTTTTTTTAGAATAAACGGGGTATTAGAAATAGAGCTGAAAGTACGTGGCTATGAATTGGATCGATATGAAGTTGTTAACAATTCTGTTTATTGTAATTATTGTAAACTTGGTAAGTAATTTTACTTAAATGATTGAGTTTCAACGCTAACTAATATATAAAAATTTTAATTTTAATTTTAATATAATACCGTTATTAAACTTCAATAATAAGTTTAAGATTATTAGTTATTAGTTAAAAAAGTAACCCATTAGTGTTTTTAATTGATGTTTATATATGCAGCAAGTCATGAGCTAGCAAGAAGTATTGGTCTAGATGATGGTGCACTTCACAGCATTGGTGGTCTGGCCTTCTCCAAATTGTCACTTACTTTTATCTCACCCCTTAAGGTATATGCATTTATCATGTAGTGCATAATCTTTTTATTCAACACTTACACAATATTTGGATGGTGGGATTTAAAGAGTAAGGAAAGAGAGAAAGTTAGAGAGAAATAATTTTCTTTGTTTGGATAATAATTTTAAAGTGTAATTAGATGGAATCAAATTGAGGGAAAGAAAAGGGAGGGATTTAAAGGGATGGAAAATTCTTTGTTTGGATAGCAAAAAATAGAACGGAAGGGATTTAGAACGAAAAAAATTAGAAAGATTTGATGGACACTTTTTGTCAAGGTTCCAATCTCTCTAAAGTTAAAAAGATTTGAAAAGATAACTTTTATCTCCCTTTCTTTCCCTTTCTTTCCCTCCTATATAAATAAGAGTTATTTCCCTTTTATTTCTCTTCTTTGCCTTTTCCTTCCTTCCCTTCCCTTTTCCTCCCTTTCTTTTCTCTCCAAAATTGTTATCCAACTTAGAGAAAAAGGGATTTAAAAGGAAGGAAATAGAGGGACTAATCACTAATGTCCTTAATGTTGTTAATAACCAAATCTTTCCAAAAGGGAAAATATTTAGAAGGAAAATCAACTTGTTAAGTAGAAATTGTTCATATTCAAACTTTTTTGTAAAGCTTTCATTAATATTAAACTATAGTGTGTTTATTATAGATATTATTTAATTAATTTAGAATTTGTATACTCTATTTTTCTTTCAATTCCTAAAAGAGTGTGTGACTTGAGTCTTGCAACTCTTAGTCATGTGTTACATGACACTTGAAACATAGAAGAATTTAGTCTTAAAGGTTAAAAGTAACAAACTAAGATTACTAGACCTTAAGGATGTATTATAATGAGTGGTAAAGGACACTCCAAGTCATGAAATAGTACAGACACCCATTGTGTGCATAAAACAAGTATATGAAGTGTTTCCTATGGGTTTGCCATTGATAATTAAGGCAAAATAGTGCCTGCTGCTGGCTCGACCTGCCTGCTCGCCTGAGCGTGGGTCAAGCGAACCCTTTGATGGATTTATTTTGGCATCATGTCTTGCGTACATTGCTGCCCTAATTTCCTCCTTTTGCCTATATATTGTTTTAGTGTTGTATGTATTGTTGAAGAGCCAAGCTACAAAGCTTAAGCCTCCCATTATCTATCATTACCACTCTATTTATTCTCTACTCAAATGTATAACTCACAAATACTCAACTCCATTGATGTAATTCATTCAATATTGTAATGAGCTTTCAAACTCTTATTTTACTTTAAATACATAATGATATACTAGCCTAGAATGGTGGATGTAGTTTCATTAATGGTAAACCACCTAAATCTTGTTGTTAATATTTGCTTTACTTTTATTGCTTAAATCACCTAAATACTTGCATATATTATTAGTGCACCATCTAGCCATGGTCATCAACATTTTGTGCCACCTTTAGGCCCATGCTTTCACATTCGTTAGGCTACTCTAACAATTTCCTTCTTATCCAAATAATAGATATTTCCATCACTGATCGCTCTCTTTCCCTTCTCTTTTTTCCTTTACCTTCCTTTCCTATCCCTCTTAAAATTTTATCTAAACATAGTGTTAAATATTTAAATGTTAATATTGGATCCCTTTGGAAAATTTTTTTGTGAGAATAGCTATTAGCGGTAAAATAATACGGTCATTGTAAATGACTAGTTGTTAAAATTGTTATTTTTAATATATATACATATTTAGCAAATTTCAAGAGTTGATTTTACTAGATGTTACAAAACATTATCCGAAGAGCTAAAACATATGCAAAGCATTACTATTTTTATCATAATTTACTTATTACAATAAATTTGATAATTGTTTAGAATTTAATAGAAGATATCTTGTAAAATAGGTAAATATAATACTCCCTCCTATTCAGCTGAACTGTCCCATTTGACTTTTCACACTTGCCGAGGCAACATTTTAACTCTTAATATCTCAAATTATGCTTAATTAAAAATTATAAAAAGTTGATATTAATAATCCTTGTATTGAGACAAATCAAACAAGATCCCATATGACTATATTTTAACTTATAGATTAAGAGTAAAATACAAATTAAGAGTGATAAGTGAATAGTGCCAAAAAAAAAATGGGACAATTCAGCTGAATAGGAGGTAGTAATATTTTAGAGAATATTCTAAATGAAATTTTAAATAATTACTAATTTTATTCTTTAAACAAATACACCTGGAAATAGGTTAAAAAATTGTTTTATTATTTTCTATTAATTAATGAAAAATTTACTTTTAAAAATTTCTTTTTTAGGTGGTTCTCTTTTAAAAATCTTACATTTTGATTATTTTTGTAAAATACCACCTTTAGGTGGGGTGAGTGCTACTGCGGAGGGGATGGAGTGGGTTGTTTTACTTGGGAGGGTAAGGGTAGGTGTTTACAGGGAATGTTGTTGAAGTGGATGAGGGTAGGAATGGGTGTTTACAGGGGATGTTGTTGAAGTGGAGGAAGTGGCGGTCAACGGTCAACAGGAAAGGTGGGAGAGTGGGGTTTTTTGTGAGTACAATGGAGGTGGGATGGGGGAAGAGGTTGTGGGAGGATGGGGATATTGTTGTTGGTTTCTTTTTGCATTTTTTTATTAGTTTTTCTAATTATTTTTTTATCTAAGAAAATATCAAGTATCAATTTTAGTTGACAGGTGACACGTGGTCATTTAAGTCAAATATTAACATGTTCAACAGTTTAAGAGCCATTTGGATCTTTAAAAGAAAATAAATAGCTGACATAAAAGCTATATAAGATTATATCAATGAAAAACAAGATGAGAATAACAATAAGAAACAATGAAAAAATGGACACAATGACTTATGATGTATCTTGAACACCTTCCCCTTAACAATAGTTTGGTTGTAATAATTCAACAATACAATATAAATAAACCTCTCTATGTTGAGAACAATCTATCACGATCACAAATACTAGAACAAAGTAAGAAATTCTTTGGTAAAGACACTAGCTCTCACTCTTGATTTAGCCCTCTTAAAATGTGTTGTTGTGGTGATTGGTTCTATGGATGATGTACCCTTTTATAGAGGTGGGATACATCATTTTATAATTTCCTCATAATTCACCATCAAAGCACAATTAACACCATATAATAAATATAGCCATGACAAGAAGTATTGCACCCTTTCAATGCCCCAAGCGTATGAAAACTAACCATTGGAAGCATCCTGGAAAAGTACTCGAACGAGCCTCACACTTGCTTGAACAAGCACTCAGATTAGAGAGCCATTGTCTGCAGATTCACAGTGCGCTTGAATGAGCACTTCTTGTGCTCGAACGGGCACCTTTCTTTGGTGCCTTTTGTTTGTTGTTTTCGTGTTGCCTTGTTCAAACAACTCACTTCCTATGTTTTGCCTCGTTCAAGGCATTGTTGCACCCTTTAGTAATCTTCATACAATTTACATCAGTCACTTTATTGATCGTTTCAAACACCAATTCACTACGACTTGACACATCCTTACAATCCTTCTCCGCACAGTTCAATCACATGTTTAAAGTCATGAGTTTTGGTACTTACACTAACAATAACAAAGATCAAATTTTTCGAAAATAAAAAAGGTAAAATTTTTAAAACAAAATCACCTAAATTTTCAAACGTAAATTTTCCTTTATTAATTGATAAATTATATGTGTATGTTGATGTTACACGATCTAGAGTGGGGACAAGTTTGTGGTGAAGTCTATGATTCCAGATATGTCAGCTACTCGTTTCTTTTGTCGACCATTTCATTTACAAATCACCGAATTATGAGGTTAGTTTTTCCATCTCTTAAATTAAATTTTTGTTGTATATATTGTCATATTGATCATGAACAATGTTAATTAATAGCTGTATATATCCTTTTTAATTTCGCAGCCCATCGTTGAAGCGAAAGCAATAATCGTTTTTCTCGACAGAAACAATCGTCTTGCTCATACTTAAAAAGGTATTCATTTAGCATTTAGGTTATTAGATCGATTTCTAAATAAATGTTTTGAATTAATTCAAAATTAAATTTTGTGTCTATTTTAGTTTCTATATAATTGTAAATCTATTTTTGATGTCAAGTCCAAGCCGGATTTTTCTATAAGGTCGAAAAAAAGTCGAATCATCAGGTTCCTTTTGACTTCTGAACACCACTATCTATACGTGTATGTATATGTGTCTAAGATTTAATTGATGATTAGTACAATTTGTAACGTTTATTTTAATTGATTAGTAAAAGTCCAAGCAGGATTTTCTTGAATAAAAAGTTGCCTGTTGGTATGTAATGTATGTAAATATGTGTCAAGACTCAAAATTATGCACTCCCCATCCTTATGAGATTATTTATTTTAGTAATCTAAAAAATGTGTGATTTTTTAGATAAATGGGCAATCGCAAAAGGAATGTGGGAGCATATAACTCAATGGTGAACTATTGTATAAATGTATGATGTACATAAAGTATTTATTTGTGTGTAATGGGTTGGAAAAAATAAGCTCGAACTTTTATGTGATACTAGTATGTCATTTTTAATTTGTATTATTTTTTATTTTATTCGTTTTAATAAATTTATTTAATTGTAGTTTTGGATATAATCTTACCATTTTTATTTCTATATTATTTTTATTATTTTTAAATACTTCACTATTTTAATCCACTATATTTAATTGTTTTCTAATCACATTTTTGAATTTTTTTTAATAATCTAACATCTGTCATACATTTGCCCACAATATATTATTATTACAAATAATAGGTAACAATCGGATATGCTACCAGCAAACTAAGATAAAAGTTGAATTATTCACATCGAATTAAGAATAATTGTTGAATTATTAAAAGATAATCTAAAAATAAAAATTATTCACAAGCAGATAACAAAAAGTACATTATTAATGTCAATTTTTGTATGTAACAAAGAAAGCACATAGTAATGTTTTTTTTCTATGAGTGGATAAACATAAAGTGGTTAAAAAAATAGAAAAGTTATTATGAATAATCCAATCTATGGCTCATTTACCCGTGAGTAATCCCACCTTTTGAAAAATTTGAATAATCCAAGGTTTGCCTTCATTTTGTTGCTTATGGACACTCGAAAAAACAAACCGGCTATTTCAGATTACTACTAGTTGTTACATTCAAATGATCATCCTCCTCTTACTTTATAAGCTTGCTTCCATGGAGTAACACCATATTCAACCCCAAAATTTTAGAGAGAAAAAAAAACTTTCACATCTTTATTTTAGTAAAAATATTAATAATTTTAAATAATCATGAACTTTAATTCCTCTTCTTCTCAAAGTGTTGCTTCAATTACCAAAAATTATGTGAAATGTGAGTATAAACTCGAACCAAAAAAAGGCGAAGAAAGGTTTCTGGGCTGATGAGAATTTTTATTCGTGTTCAAAATAAAGAGAAAGAGGTAGATGAAAACTTTAATGAATGTCAAAGAGATTTTTTAATTAAAAATAAATAAAAGGTACTATTTGAATAAGATAAAAAGAAAAAGGATGTATCGGTTGTAACCAATTCTTTGTGACAACAGTTCATTCGCAATAAAAAATATACAAAGATTGAATTATTTAAAAAATTTTAAAATACCAGATTATTAAAAAAAAAAATTAACAACAAATTAGATTATTCAGAATAATTTTTTATAAAAAGAAAAAAAGTTAACTACCATTGGAGATGCTTTAATTAAAGTACTCAAAGTCATACTTATCACTATCAGTCATCAAATGTCCATCTACTTCTATTACTCCCCAAAGAAGATCATCAATCAAACATGGCAATTAAAGTCTCAATCTCTTTGAATTCCCCAAAACTCTCCCACCCAAAGCTCTCAATCTTCAACTTCCACAATCTCCCCTCAAATTCACAACTCAATTTCCCTAATCTCTCCTCAAACGGGCAACTCAAATTTAAATCACATTTCAAAATCCCAAATGCAATCCCAAAACCCCACCAAACCCTTAAATCTAAATCTTACAGAAACCAAATCTCATGCCTTTTTACTGGAATTGTTGAAGAAATGGGTAAAGTTAAGGAACTGGGGTATGGCGAAAATGCGGGATTTGACCTGAAAATTGGAGCAAAAATTGTTCTTGAAGATGTAAAGCTTGGTGATAGTATTGCCGTTAATGGAACATGCCTTACTGTCACGGAATTCAATACGGAATTATCTGAATTTACAGTTGGGTTAGCACCGGAGACACTTAGAAAGACGTCGTTGATTGAACTCCAACCAGGTTCTCTTGTTAATTTGGAAAGAGCCCTTCAGCCTTCCACTCGTATGGGTGGCCATTTTGTTCAAGTTTGTTCTTTATTTCCTTTTCTTTTCATATGTGCATTATACATTTTGATTGGATAATCTTAGGATCCGTTTGGTAAGTAGTACATAATGAGAATGATTTATAGTTTAAAATTTACATCAAAAATTCCATATCATTCCCGGTGATGAAACTTTGATAAAAAAAATGTTTTCTTTTACAAATTACCTACCACCTAATACTACATCTTCTAATAGTAATGCATTTTAGAATGAATTTTATGAAGATAATGAGATGATTGAAGTTGGATAAGAATGTCCATCAAGATAGGAAAGAGATTTTTCAACCAATAACTAGTTTTTCATTTTCATTACCAACGTTTATTACCACCTATAAAATGGGCCGTTAGAAGTTGAGGGCGACCTCCTCGTGATAAGGTATTGGTTTGCCCTCTTTCCCCCCCTCTCCAGAACCTTCCTTGGGCGGGACTCATTGGGATGATGATGATGATTGGATACTGTTACATGTTGTGGATTTTTTGAATGGTTTTGTTTTTTGGGTTTTTTGTTGGATGAAATGAATGTTAGGAAATTGAAGTTTTCGTACAAAGTGAATACTTATGGAACAGCTGATATATTTCTTGCCCCATCCGTCGGTTTGAGTTTGCACTATAAAATGTAGTACTATATTTCTGGAGAGGACTGGGTTTAGATTTCTTACCTGGGTCTAAAGGTGGCAATAAGTTGCATATTCACAAAGGATTTGTCTCAATCACTCACTGAAAACAAAACAATAACATGAGTCATAGATAACACAAATGGTGTGGCCCTGATACCATATAAAGATCAGTAAGGGACTCTAACTGATCCACTCAATCTTTCCGAAGATCAATGTACTTATAAACACTCTTTACTATTGTGAGGAACCGTCTCTCAGTGAAACGACCTCAAACCAAGAAGTTCATATGCCAAAAATATGTATTATTGGGCTGTCTCCCATTGAGACCATTTCATATAAGAATTTTTGTTATTCTAATTGAATTGAGTTAACATACAAGAGTAGGAGCATCGATTTATAGGAGAAAGCAGTAAGAGAAGTAAAAAGCTAACAGAGAAAGAATCTAATAGATCAGTTGTAACAGATTGCTAACAACCTGATCTAGTAAAGAACTACTAAGTGATAAAATATTAGTGTGCTAACTAACTAATTACATCAGTTATACTGAGTTGGAATGCTTACCCGTATTGTCTTCAATACATCTTCTTTTGGTTCAACCATTTCTAAATATAAATGTTTTGCATGAAAGATTATAAGAAATCATGTAGAAGATTGAAATTTGGATATAAAGCACTGTGCTTTTATATATAATGTTTGTGTTTGTTTTCTTTGTTCATTTGAAGAAGATTTTCCTTCTCATTTTTTTTTCTTTTTACAAAACATTACATCCATCAATTATTTCTTCTATACTAGCACACCAATTCATTAGGTGATGAAAGTTTTGAGAACTGAAGTGAACTATATGTAGGACATTTACTTGAGATGAGTGCGGTGTGCTACAAATCCCGAACCCTATGTGAAATAATTCCTTCATTCTTGTTATAAACGCACAATTCTTATAAAAGATGTGAGAGCTTTTTGGGAGAAGTGATGCAATTAAGATGTGAGCTTTTTTGGAGAGTGGTGCAATTAAGAAGACTAGAGGCGGTAAAAGAGATGAGACAATGAAAATGTTACCAATGAATAATTTGAAAGGGATATCTTTACCGCTTCCCCTTTCCCGTTTTTATGTCGAAACTAGGGACAAGTTATAAGTGAGCTTTCATCTGATGAAGAGATTGGAGTACATGAACAATATTCTAATGATGACCTTGGAGTACAATAACATCAAAAATGCTAAGGTGATAAACTCTACCTTTGCAATTTTTGAGAATATATAAATGAGAGAGCACAAGTAGATTAAGATAGAAAAGCTTTTCATGCAATTTTGTTTAAACATTTGAAATTATTCACCAATTTTATTGCTTTTGGAAAAAATAAAGTAATAAACTCTACCTTCTTTGCAACCTATCCGAGCAGTCTTTTTCAAGACATCAATGATGTACTTCTCTGTTTTAAATGAAGTGTCCACTGTCCATGTTCTATTGACTTCTATACCTATTAAAAAGAAGTATCGTTACTCTCCTAAATTTCTCACAATATCCAAGTTCTCTTTTAATTCCTTAACAAGATCATCCCATTATGAGAAATTCATTAGCATAACTAGGATTGTAGACTTACTTTCCATTTTTAATATTTTGTTTCTCCAATGTCATTAAACGGCTTCCACCAAGGTTTTAACCTTCTTTCCCATCTATATCCTTGCAGATAGGGGGTAATCCACTTTTTTTGCTTGTATCCATGATTTTGCTGTTTGCATGTGCGTAAACCTAATGTTTCGAGCTTTGGACACTTGTTTTATCTCCTCATTTGCAAACTAGTGCTTTTTTAACTAGTTATACCCTTCTTAAAGTTTCAAATATACCTCTTACAGAAAAAAAAAAACATGCAAACAATTATTGATATCAAGATATTGCATTTTCTAACTTCATGTGACAATGTTAATTTGGATCTTAGGGTGTATGTGTGTTTGTACAGCTTTGCCATCAATTGCATCTTCTCCCTTGCTTCAATCCTTGCCTTAAAGCTGTCCGTGATGTTCTGTGCCCTGAGTTACCTGCACCACCTTAGAGAATACCTGGGAATAGGAAAACAGAAAAGAGTTTTGGCAGAAGAAGAATAGGCGAAGGTTATTGTATTGTGTTACGTAAGGTTTAAAACCTAGATACTAGAGCATTTTGAGTGACTCAATACTCCAGTGTAAACACTTTTTCATTATAATTTTCATGGTATGATCACCCGTCCTTAAATATGGCATGAAAGGATTCTATTATACAAAATTAAAAAGGCATAACTTTTTCGCTTTCATAACGAACCACTCAGCAAATGAAACTACTTGTATTGGTCCTCACTCAATAAATAGCAGTCTCTCGATTCAAGATGTTATGCTTACTTCTAGTATATACTAAGATGTGGACTGGGTTCTTTACAGCTATACTCATTGCTCTCATGGTCTGAAAACTCTTCCCTTTAGTCAGGGTGCACTAAATATAAGCATTCATTACTCCCATCCGAAGCCCTTGTCTCCATGTTCCATTTCTTCACCAGTAATATCATCCACCAATGGCATTATATCAGTACGTGAACAATTGAGACTCTTTAAAACTACACTTATGACGACTTTCTAAAGATTGGTCACAATAGTAAGTAGTAGCTTAAACATTTTGCAATTATTTCACATTTTATTTCTGCAGAAATATGTTTATAGTTTCTAGTATATCTTGTGCAAATTTAGTATTTTGGTTGGTTTGTTTTGTAGAGTTGGAAATTAAGGAGGTTTAACAGAATAGGTTCGAAAGATTTTGGTACTCAGATGAGAATTGTAAGTTGAGAAAGAAGATTTGCTAAGAACAAATATGTCTTTCTTAAACAAGTATAGGTTGATTATGAGGTTCTAGGTTTCTTGTAATCTAGCATATTCACTAGCATGCGCAATAGAGATGTGTTTAAAAGCTCGCTCAAAAGGTTCATCTCGAGATACATTGTCATAGATCTTGTCATGATCTATAAAATCACGGGCAAATCATTTTTCTTTACCTTGTAGTACGCCATTTGTTGTTGCATTTGATGGATAGTTTTCATGGTATATCTTTCAGGCATAAATCCAAATTGGTTTTCTAGAATTGTCCGTCTTTGGAGGCGGTGTTTTATCACCCTCTACCGTAATCTAATCTCATCATGGTAGTCATAAGCTTAATTCCCCTAAAATAACAACAATCTTGTGCTTGATTTTTTGAATTGGTACTATATTGCTTGTTCTCCGGTCATTTTGTCATCTTGTTTTTTCTCCATATCTTGTCAAAGAGACTAGTTAGGCATTCAATCCTATCTATTCTAAATTTCAAGCCTTAATCGGAATACCGTTAAAACCCACCGCTTAATTTTGTTTCATTGTTACTCATATCCTCTTTATGCAGGGCTCTTACTGTTTTGGGTAAAATCGATCGCAATCCTCTAGTCCTCCCTGAGAAGGGAGTACGGGTATGGATTTTCCGTCACCTTCCCTCACGCAAACCTGCTTTCGAGCGGAATATTGGATATGATAATGATGACGATGATTTTCATAGTTTTATCTTCTAGATGCAGCCAATTGTGTAATTAATGGTTCTTCCCTTGTATTGTATTTGACTGTGCATTTGATACCGAATTTAGGGACACGTTGATGGGACAGGAGAAATTGTATCGCTTGATCCGGAAGATGATTCTTTATGGGTGAAGGTTAAGACTACCCCAGAGTTGTTGAAGTACATTGTTCCGAAAGGATTCATAGCGATTGATGGCACAAGTTTGACAGTCGTGGATGTGTTTGATGACGATTTATGCTTCAACTTTATGTTGGTTGCTTACACTCAACAAAATGTCGTGATACCGCTGAAAAAAGTCGGGCAAAAGGTGAATCTAGAGGTGGATATACTAGGCAAGTATGTTGAGAGACTCCTTAACAGTGGGTTCCTTGAAGCTTCCAAATCTCCTTAAGGTACCAAAGATTGAAATGGAACCTTGGAATGATTAAAATGGTGGATTTCTTTGTTGCGTCTCCTCCTTTTCTACGTCGCCGAGAAGAAGAGAAGAGAAGGGATTTCTCTTTGCAATCAAATGTAATGTTTCTTGGAGGATATCAAGTTCACTTGATTTTTGAAACCATTAATTTTTTCTTCCTAAACATTTTTGTACGTCTTCTACTCTATCCATTGCTAAGTTGTGAAATGGTGTGTTCGCTTATTTTTTACTCATTTAAACTTTTTTTTACTTATTAACCTAAATTTTATTTCATCTTAATTTATTAGTAAAAGATTAGGATAATAACGATTTAACCTCGAACCTTGTTTATATTAATGAATAAATTAATGAAATAAAATAAGAAAATAAGAAATAATATAATAGGCATGTAGTTGCAAAGGATTGACGACCCGTTGACTTGGGATCTAAATGGGTCGTCGTTCCCATGGCATTTGACATGCATTTTAGAATTGTGTTTTCTCGCTTGGTATAGGCGTTATTTGTTGCATGTAATATATCGTTGAAAGCTCTTGAAGTTTAGTTTTTGAACCTAATTAGTTTTGCATCAATATGATTTTTACTTAACAAGTTATGATTAAATACGATTTTTACTTAACAAGTTATGATTAAAAGAGTATAAATGTCAAAATTGCTTTTCAAAACTTTGCATTATGTAAACTTTTTAGCCTTTTTCCTTCTCTTCTTTGCCACATTTCTTCAATCCAACTAAAGCACTCTTTTTTGCTTCTTTTCTTTTCTAGAAAATTTGAAACAGATAAGTAAAAAAAAAAAAAAAAAAAAAAAAAAGAGCATACATTAAAGCTATATTTCAACTTTTTTCCAAATATAAGCGCCTAATTCCCAAACCTGAGGTATGGGTTCTGTTCGCACTTACTAACTCCGAACAAAGGGTTTAATTTAAAAAAGCCAAAGGAGTTGTTCGCACTTACTAACCACGAACAAAGTTGTAGGCTTTTTTTGACCAAATATCTTGTTCGCAGTTACCAACTACGAACAACTTGATTGACTTTTTTTGACCAGTTTGCCTCCGTTTACAGTTACTAATTGCGAACAGAATCGAACCTGAGCTCTGGGCTGCAGGCGCTTACATTTGGAAATAAGTTAAAATATAGCTTAATGTATTTTTTTTTTTTGATAATTTTACTTATCTATTTCAAAAATTCTCTTTTCCATACATCTTTGAACCCTCTATTCAATTTTATTCTATACTTATTATAATAGTATTTTGACCAACTTTACTCCAAAAATTTTCAAATAATTAAGAAGTTAAATCTAAGGTATATAAAATGCATTAAACTCAATTTTTTATTAATCAAGCTCATAATTTAATCAAATGACACTTATAACCACAGAAATGAGTATGAAAAGACCAAAAAGAAGCTCAGAATCGTACCTATCATGCGCGTACCACGGCATAACAAAAGCATGCGTATACTAAGGACACGAGTATGTACCTATAAATTTTTGGACATATTGCGGACGCCGGACGGTAGATATGTTACCAGCAAATCATAGGATGACTACCCCTTTAACTTTTCGCTCATAAGTTTAAACTAATGATTTGAATCAAATATGATTACGATAAAATTGTAACTGAAATTGCTTTCAAAAGCTTTGTAACTATTGATTTATGTGAGTAATGATTAATAAATCAAAATTGCCTTAAAAGGTTTATGAATTTCAAAATGAGTTTAATATTACAATTGCAAATAAAAGATTTAATAACTTATTTGATAGACATTAGTATTAAATACTGAATTTTTATTGATATGATGCTTTTGTGTGTTTTTCAATGATTTTGTTTTTAATAATAAATCTCCACACAAAACAATCAAGTGATTAGCCTTCTTTTATTTACGATATTTAGGTGTCTAATTTTATTTGATTAGTAATGGTAGCAATTAAAAAATTACTGCAATATTTATAAACTTGTTAAGTTACAAGTAAATTTAGAATCGTAACAATTAAATTAAATTTTAGATGTAATACTTAAAGTTGAAAAAAAAACCCCACAAAAAACAAAGTACATATAATTACCCATCTATTTTATTATTCCTGGTTGAAATTAAATTATATATGTGAATTACTTTGTACACTATTTTTTCAACTAGGCCACATATCACCTAAACTAGTTCTATGCTCGTCAAATTGTACCAAAACCTTATACTACCTTTATTAAACCTTCCTACACAATATTAAATAAATAAAAAGAAAACAAAAAGAAAAGGCAAATAAGAAGGTCCCATCAAAACATTTCAGCCTTTTCTTTTTCATACAAACAACTTTTACATAGAATAAAATAAATATTCAAATAAAATAAGGACAAAAAAAAATAAATATTGAAGATTGCAACAAAAAATCTAACTCAACGAAATTTAAATTTTTTAATTAAATATTATTTTTCTATTTCATAATACTTGCATCACAATGTAGGAATATATGTATTTATTTTATATTATTCTTCTGTTATTTTGTTACCTTTTTAGCTGGATGTATTAAGGCAATATTTGTGTTTCCTAGATTAATTATTTCCTTAGTTAGCTCATATACATTGTATATATTGGGGTTGTAATTGTGATTGAAGAATAATACAAATATAGTATTCATCCTAAACTACTCTAAACTTCCGCTTATTCTTTTCTTCATGGTATCAGAGTCAAAGATGTTTTTCAGGACCGGCAACACTTTCGGCCATCATCATTTACCTTAACAATCTTACCTGCAAATAATGGCAGAAACAGATTCAAAACAACTCATAACCATGGAACAGATGGAACATATGTTCAAATTGTTTCAACAAATGCACAAACCAAACACAACCCTTGAAACTATATCACCAGATTTGAAAATAGCCGAAAAATTGACCTATCAAAATTACACAACTTGGTGTAAAATGATGCAAATTGCTTTAGAGTACAGGGGACGTCTCAGCCACATCATAGACAATCCTCTTAGCACCTCAAACCCCATTTACAGATTCTGAAAACAAAGGGTCTCCATTGTCCTATCATGGATCATCTCGAACATCGACATAGATCTCATAAATCAGTTCTTAGACTACACTGTTGCAAGAGACTTATGAAAAAGGATTGAAGTTTTATTAAGCAATGGAAGGGACGAACTCTAGATCTTTAATCTGAGTTTTCAAGCCAACGCCCTAAAACAGAATCGAGACCCCCTAGAGGTCTTTTATAGGAAACTGACCACAATTTGGAAGGAGATGGATCGACGGCAGCGGAACCCTATGCTACACGCAGAAGATATAACAATCTTCAACACCTTCATCCAAAAACAACGTTTATTCCAGTTTTTGGCCGGAATTAACGAGACTTTTGAAAAAGAAAAGAGGGATTTGTTAAATCAAGATCCACTTCCCACCGTTGAAGTGGCATACGCTACTATTAGGTGTGAGATCTCAAGGCGTGGCATCATGACCCACGCTTCATCACCGGGAAAGATTTCCCCTCAGAAATCGAGAGTGGGTTGGCCGTTAAACACCGGTCGGATTTTTCATCCCGGCGTGATATGGAGGACAAGACTCACCTCAAATGTAGTTACTGTGGAGGAAACCGTCACACAAAGGAAGGGTGTTTAAAATTGATCGACTTTCGGAGTGGTGGGAGGAGCATCGGCAACGGAAAGCCGCCACCAAGGCTCCGTCAACCAGAGTCGGCGGCAAGGCTAACATGGCCACCGGTGTCCTCCACACTGCGATCATGTCTATTGGTGGACCAACCCACAAATCAGAAGCAAAGGAGGATAATAATGGCGACACAAGTGAACTAGAGAAAAGAGAAGGGAACGAACCAGAAAAGAGAGAAAGGGGGAGGGACAAATAAAAAAATTTCCTAAAATACCTTTATATAACCCCTTAATCCCACAAAATAACCCACGACCCATTTTAAATAAAACCCACCATTTTCCTAAAACCCCACAAATTAAAAACCCACATGTGACCCACAAATTTGGCCTCATGTGTAAGCCTCCTTTTTCATCCCAGTGGATATTTGATTGTGGGGCCATAGATACTATGACATTTGAACCCCGTGATCTTTTATCTACTAATCCAAAAACCCGCACCTACATTCAGACAGCTAATGGGGAGTGTGTGAATGTTGATCGATCTGGGCCCGTTACTATTTCTCCATCTCTAAAATTAGACAATTGCCTCTTAATTTCTAGCTTGTCTCATAAGCTGTTGTCTGTTAGTCAATTGACTCGGAAACTAAACTGTACAGTGCTTATGTCTTCTTCTGATTGTGTTGTGCAAGATGCTTAGACAAGGAGGATTATTGGGCGTGGTACTGAACTAGATGGCTTGTACTATGTGGACGAGGCGATTCAAAAGGGTCACACTTTGCTTGCTCATGGGTTCTTCGATCATTAGTTATGGAGTTGGCATCAACGTCTAGGACATCCATCATTAGGGTATCTAAAACGTCTTTTTCCGTCATTAAATAATTGTAATGTAGCCCTAGACTGTGAAGTTTGTGTCCTTGCGAAAAGTCACAAACGCTCTAATTCTCCTAGTTATAATCATAGCAGTGAACCTTTTGTTTTGATACATTTTGATGTTTGAGGCCCTGCTCCTGAGTTTAATAAACAGAGTTATTCATATTTTGTTTTATTTAGTGATGATTGTACTAAAATGAGTTGGGTGTATTTCTTGAAACACAAATCTGAAGTTTTTGATGCTTTTGTCAAGTTCTATAATATGATTGTTACCCAATTTAAAACTAAGCCTCAAATTCTTCGATTTGACAATGGGGGGAATACATGAACCAGCATGTGGAAAATTTTTTCACCACCCATAGCCTTATTCACCAAACTTCTTGTCCACATACACCACAACAAAATGGAGTAGCTGAAAGGAAGAATCGTACACTCCTTGAAATAAGTCGAGCCCTTATGTTTGAAGCCCATGTCCCACCTTATTTTTGGCTCGAAGCTATTGCATCTGCCACATTAACAGACTACCCTCCAAAACCCTAAAGTTCAAAACCCCCCTTGAAACCCTTCATGATCACACCACCATTCCCTCTTTCCACTCCTTACCCCCCGAGTCTTTGGGTGTGTCATATATGTCCATCTACCCAAACTTGCTAGAAACAAATTTAAACCCCGTGTTATTAAATGTATCTTTGTGGGCTATGGTGTAAACCAAAAAGGGTATCGCTGCTTTGATCTAACTCAGAATAAACTTTATACCACAATGGATTGTGATTTTTTTTAGAACTCCTATTTTTACCCCTAGCTTCGTCCTCAGGGGGAGATTACATGTGATGACTTGAGTTGGCTTACACATTCTATAACTAATGATCTGAACCCCAAAGAGCAAGTAGGTAATCCCACAAACATTGCTACTGAAGACATAGTACTACTTTCTCCTCAAGCTTCCCCTACCTTGTCTGAAGCATCTAGTGAACAACAGGTGATCTATAAGCCTAGAGGTATTAACTGAACCTGAATCTCTAATTGATGATGATGTATCCGGTGTTGTTAAATCTCCATGCAGATATGAATTACCTCCGAGAAGAAAAAGAGGTGTTCCTCCAAGGAGGTATAATCCAGAGTTTGAATCACAGAGATCTCGATTCCCTATTAGTCGTGATATGAATAATTTGGCACAGACAGCAGTGGCATTCCAAACCAGTCTATACTCAAGTTCCCTTCCTCGCAATACTGAAGAAGCTTTCCAAAATCCAAAGTGGCGAGAAGCAATGAAAGATGTGATCTCAGCACTAAAGAAAAATAGCACATGGGACAAGTGTATGCTACTCAAAGGGAAGAAAACTGTAGGTTGCAAATGGGTTTTCACAATAAAATATCATGCTGATGGAACTATTTAGAGGTACAAAGCTCGCCTTGTGGCAAAGAGGTATACTCAGACATATGGGATTGACTACTCCAAAACCTTATCTCCGGTTGCCAAGATAGACACCATTAGAGTTCTATTCTCGATAACTGCTAATAAGGATTGGCCACTGTACCAGTTCGATGTGAAAAATGCATTCCTTCATGGTGAGATTGAGGAAGAGGTGTATATGCATGCTCCACCTGGGTTCTCAGATGAATTTGCTCCAGGAGAGGGATATAGACTAAAAAGGGCTTTATATGGCTTAAAACAATCTCCAAGAGCCTGGTTTGGTAGATTTACCGCAGCTATGAAGAAATTTGGGTATGAGCAGAGTAATTCTGATCATACACTGTTCTTGAAGAAAGGGAACAATCAGATCACATGCTTAATCATCTAAGTCTATGATATGGTCATAACTGGGAATAATGAGGAGGAGATTAGTGATCTTAAGAGGAAATTATTCATGGAGTTCGAGATGAAGGATTTGGGGAACTTGAAGTATTTCCTTGGTATAGAAGTATTCCGGTCTAGGAAGGGGATCTTCATCAATCAGAAGAAATACATCTAGGTACTGCTAGCAGAAGTGGGTATGCTTGACTGTAAACCAGCAGAAACACCAATTGTTGCTAATCACAGACTCCAGACAATACCAGGAGAAGAACCAGCAGACAAATTGGTGAGAAAATTCATCTATCTGTCTCATACTAGGCCTGACATATAATACGCAGTTGGAGTTGTGAGTCGGTTCATGCATTTACCCCAGACACCACATATAAAAGCTGTTATAAGAATCTTGAGACACTTGAAGGGCACGAGTGATAGAGGAGTCTTCTTTGGGAAGAATTGTCACCTTGACCTCATAGCTTACACAGATGCTGACTGGGCAGGTGATCGAAATAGTAGGAAATCTACATTTGGATACTTCACCCTTGTAGGGAGTAACTTGGTCACTTGGAGGAGCAAAAAACTGAAAGTAGTTGCACTATCAAGTGCAGAAGTAGAGTTCAGAGGAGTGGCCAAAGGAATAACGGAGATACTATGGTTCAAGAAACTCTTATGTGAACTAAACTTTCTACCAACAGAAGCACGCAAGTTATTCTGTGACAATAAGGTAGCTATTGATATCTCAGAAAACCCAGTTCAACATGATCGAACGAAACATGTGGAAATTGACAGACACTTCATAAAGGAGAAACTGGAGAAGAAAATCATCAGCATCCCACACGTGAAATCTGAAGATCAGCTAGCTGACATCCTCACAAAAGTTGTTTCAGCTGAAGTCTTCGAGACTACTTTATCCAAGTTAGGCATTGGAAACCCCATAACCTAACTTGAGGGGGAGTGTAGGAATATATGTATTTATTTTATATTATTCTTCTGTTATTCTGTTACCCTTTTTAGCTGGATTTATTAGGGCAATATTTGTGTTTCCTAGATTAATTATTTTTTTAGTTAGCTCATATTCATTGTATATATTAGGGTTATAATTGTGATTAAAGAATAATAGAAACATAGTATTCATCCTAACTACTCTAAACTTCCGCTTATTCTTTTCTTCACACAATACTTGCACTCTTTTCATCTTCATTAAAAAGTAGCTTAATAATTGTCTAATTTTACCCATACTTTATTCTTATCACATTGTTACCTTTTCAGTTATCATTCAAATGGGTAAAAAGACAAAAATGCACTTAAATTAATTTTTGTCTTCTATTTAAATGTGCAAGTAATTCAGAATGAAAAAGGGAAGTAATTAAGATATATACATATAATAAATAGGAGTAATGATAATAATAATAATAATAATAATAATAATAATAATAATAATAATAATAGTAAATACTTCCTCCGTTCTTTTAAATTCTTCCACCTTATTATAATGGTTAGTTTTATAAGTTCTTCCACTTTAGAATACTTTCTATTTTTGAAAATTTTTTATCCTACTTTTACGGTTTTACCCCTTAAAACTCTCATTTTTCTTTTAATTTACCTATTTAGTTTTATTTATAATTATTTTCTCTATCATACTTTCAATACAATCATTACTTCACACTACTATTTGATTAAAAAAATACCCACTACAACCTCATACTTCCAATACAATCATTACTTCACACTACTATTTAATTAAAATAATATCCACTACAATTCAAAGATTTTATTTTCCTTAATATGCGTGAAAAATCCAAAGTAGAAGATAAAAAAAGAACGGAGGAAGTATAAAAAATGCTAAAGATTTGATTAATTTCAAATAAAAAGAGGGGCATCTTCTCGAGCTCCCAAGCTCAAGTAACCTTCTTCCTCAGCTTCCTTTTTTCTGCCTTATCTGCAAACTTCCAACTACGAACCCTAACAACTCCGTCAACCATTTTTCCTCTTCAGTTCATCCTCTCTTTCTGGAGTCTTCGTATTCATGGCTTCTGGATCTTCTGGCCGACCTACTTCTGCTTCCAAAGGTTTCGATTTTGCTTCCGATGATATACTATGCTCTTACGAAAATTACACTAATCAGGATTCCTCTAATGAAACTCACTTAGATCCATCTATTGCTTCTAATTCTGCCAAGGTATCTCTTCTGAGCAAATTTTCAATTTCAATTCATGATCTGCCGCTTTTGATCAGCGAGGTCAGATCCTATATTAGGTATTGATTGAAGCTGTTGATTGTTTTGTGGGAATCTTTTTTTTTTGTTTGTGTTGAATGTTCTTATCGTGTCCTGGAGAAGGGATTTTTTTTTTGGATTTTGGAGCAGTTAATTATGTTATCAGAGAAGTGGTTTTCCAAGCTTGGTTGTTGCGATCATTTGTTGACTTATAGCCAAATTGTAAATAATGGTTGATGTATTTCAATAATTAGGATTCTGCTGACAAATACATTAAATTGAAGACTAGGTATTTAATATTCATGTTCTATAATGACCGAACGATGAATTACAATGCTGTGTAGAAGATAGTATCTATGTTAGTGTTTAATGAAATTCTGTTTCAAGATTTGAGACTTGAGTTTGAATTTGAAGCTTTTAGTTTGTTGTATGTGATTCTCTTCTCACTGCTGCTGCTTTGTGTTCAAAAAATGTATTGCTAAAAGACGAGCGTTAGAATGTGTTTTCGCAATTTGAATGAAAAGCTGCGTAAGGGAATGCGGTGTTTCTGGTTTTAGTGTTTAGTTACCAACTAACTTTTGTTTTCTTTGCGGCTAGTACGTCCTATGTTTATATTGAACCAATTTAATGAGTGTTGTGTTCAGGCAAATAACGGTTTGATTATTCATAATCAGGAAGATGTTATTGATGAGATTGAATATATGAGCCGGACAGAGCTAGTAAATAGAAGTTTTAGTTGTTTATGCTTGATGGTTATGTCTATGCTTTGCAATGCAATTTTTTCCTGTATCATCCTTGTTCAACGAACATTGCTGGAAGCAAAAGACTGCAGAATTGAACAATAATGTTTCTGTCCAACAATTATTGGAATATTTGTTTCTCATCAGCTAAACTTGAAGTCTGTATTTTGATATTGTGGAAATTGTCCCTTGGTTTTCATGTGTTAGCGGATGGGTTATGTGTAAACTACCTGAACGGCAAATTCCAATCATTGGTAGTGTGGGTGTGCTTTGTTTTTATCTGTTTTTCTTGGACCGATATTGTTAATCTTTCCATGGATTCTCTAGTTTTGAAGCACTATTCTATGTTACCCTTGTGTTTGCAGTGTGTAACTTATTGTTCCCTTGCTCTTTTCTTTTCATTTTGTGTTCTGGGGCTAATCAAGAACATTGTGGATTCTTGCTTTTTGAGCAGGATTTTCAGAAAAACAGAATTTCAAGGTCATCAGTGTTTCCCACAGCTAATGCCTATAATCAGCCAGAGGATTCCTTGAGTCAAGAAATGATTTCGACTGTTGAAAGGACAATGAAAAAGTATACTGACAATATCATGCGCTTCCTGGAGGGAATTAGTTCCCGCCTTTCGCAATTGGAATTGTACTGCTACAACCTTGACAAGTCAATTGGGGAAATGCGTTCAGATTTGGTCCGTGATCACAGGGAAGATGACTCAAAGCTGAAATCTTTAGAGAAACATCTTCAAGAAGTAAGTTACTTTTTTTGATCTGTACATATGTATTGTTAACCATGTCTTGATCATCTGCGAACAACTTGTTTGAATGAATTATTTTGGAGAGTAAGGAAGATAAGCGAAAGGCTGGGAACTAATATCCCTTTTTTGGGATATCCAACTATCAGGTGGACTAAATAAAGGGATTTTGTTTCAATTTTTTTCCAAATACAAAAATTTTCTATCTTGCTAAGGTGCTGTGGAAATCCATTTTTCCTCCTTGTTGAGCTTTTAATTTGATTCTCCTATCCTTTCTATATCCACTCTATTTCTTTTTGTTTTCTTTTATTTCTCTTTCTACCCCACTTTGTATGTCCTACCTCTCCCTTTATGTTCTCTGTCACGTGATTAGAGAAAGTAAGAGCGATTTGAGAAACAAAAGGTTATCTTTGTTTAACTTAATTTACAATAATTGCTAAATTTTGTTTCTAACATGATAGGATTAGTTCCCTTATTTTCTCTCTCATCGCTCTGTTATTCGAAATGGGGAATACTTGTTCTAGTCATCTCCCTCCTTTCTCTTTCTCGTTTCTCGCCTCCCTTTGCCCATCTTTCTTTCCTCAGTTCTTATTCATCCAAGCTACAAGTAAATTAGTTATATAGCAGTTGCCCAGTTTTGGCCTTTGTGCTTACTGTTGGTGTGTTAGTAAATTTGTGATGTTGAGCTGATGGTCTGTGTCTCATAATAATCTTCTTTTTGGCATTAAATATTTCTTCCGAAAAAACACTTACAAGCTTTATGTCATTATCTGTGTTTTTTCATGTATAGTCTTTTTGTTCAATGATGATTATGGTCTTCAATAGCTCTTGCAAATAAGCGAAATTTTATTGATCTTATTCAGTTAGCAATTTCTACGCATGCTATGAGTTTTGCATCCTTTTCAATCCTATGTTACTCGGACTCGTATACTCATGTCAGACAATGATATATGTCCAAGTTTTTGAGTTTGCTATTTTATGAAGTACTCCCAAGATATTGAACCCAATTGAAGTGTCCAAGTGTCATATCTATGCCCAATTGTCAAAGATACAACACTATACTTGAGGTGAATTAAAGAATATTAGACTCCTGGTAACATATGTGATACTGCCTTGGAGATTAGTTGTGGGCTCGTGGCTATTTAGCAAATTCACTTCTGCAGTAACTAGATTTTGAATCTCAACTTTGAGAAACAGAAATAGGAAGGAAACTTATGAATTATGATAGAAGAGAGAAAGTAGTGTTTTGTTAGTATTGTTCTGTGAGTGCTTATTCTCTTTGCGCAAATACAACTATTGCATAAGGTGTTTTGAATTTTAAGTCTTTGACGACTTCATTTCTGTAGCACTGAGCATAGATAGGATGTCTAAAAGTGACATAATTTGACCACTATATGCATTCTAAAATGGATTGGAAAATTTTGGTTCTGATATTTTAGTTTTCAGATATTAGAAAGATTTATAACTACTATACTTAAATGCTTACCTAGATAGGATCAATGGTAGATCAAGAAAACTCATAGCCTAGTTTGTTGGCCACCGTTGCATTAAGCAGAATTGACACCCTAAGGTCTCGTGCAGTGGTAAAGTATGTGTCCTAATTTGTGGTAGTGGCGGCCGGCATCGCACAGCCCCTTTAAGTAAAACATAATTCGCTAGTTAGTTCGCCTTTTGAATTCGCGATTCGCTCAAAATGGTTCAAAAATAGACTAAAACCGACCATAATTCACTTATTTCGATTCACGATTCGCAAGACGATTAGTGAATTATGTAATAGTGGCCCCTTTCAAATTAGTAATCAATCCCTTTGAGATTAAGGTTTTTGGTATTGTTATTGTTCTCTACGAGATAACATGGATTGGAAATTTTTTGATCAAAAATGTGAAGCAAATATGTACAATATCTTAAAATTTAGAACCAATATTTGACTTTATTTTAATTATCAAAAACAAAAACCCTATTATCAGTACTTGATATCTATTGATTATGGTTCAGCGATTATATAAAAGCCCAGAAATTAATGTGATTGGTTTTTTAAAGGCGTCATGCAAGATCTGAAAATTAGGGCCTATTATTGGCAAATTATTTTCAATTTAGTATAGTTCTATTAAGTTCAGTTCAACCCATCAATTTAGCTTAGTTCCATTCAGATCAATCCAGTCAGTTTGGAGGTTGCTGGGAAGGTCAGATCATTGGATTGAAGCTTACCAGATTTCATTCTCACATTATCATTTAAAAAAGTGGACGGTGGCGTCGTTATAACCTGACGATGCCTTTTGTTCTAAAGGCTTTCACCTTTCCTGCTCATTTGGTTTTAGCTAATCAATATTTTTACATTGGTTATCCAATCTAGGATTTATCATGATTTGAATTTGCAAAAAAGAGGGATCCAATTTAGAAAGGATATTGAGATGGTTTTGTTAGCTCTTTTGTAACTTAAGAAAGCTTGAAAAGTTCATGTGAATATATTTTTTAATTGGAAGTTGATGGGATTGTGTTATACTCTTGTTCATGTAGAAGGCGGGGTTTATATATTTCATCGTGATTTGCAGGCAACACTCGTACGCTGTGTTCATTTGTGATGCAACTAAGTCAGAATCTTAGGGCAAATGGGTGTGGTCAGGTCTTGGTGTACATGATGACTAATCATTCATATTTTTGTTGCTGTTGGCTTTCATGTGTCTCTTAAGTTTTCAAGCATAACCTTGTTTTTTGCTTTCTTAACTATAGGTGCATAGATCAGTCCAGATACTTAGGGACAAGCAAGAATTAGCCGAAACTCAGAAAGAACTTGCCAAACTTCAGCTTGCACAGAAAGAGTCCTCATCTCCCTGTCAAGATGAGAGAACTATGGTATCGACCCCCGAGTCTAAGAAAAATGATGATCTGTCAGATGCACCTAACACTCAATTGGCTCTGGCTTTGCCTAGTCAAATTGCTCAACAGCCATCCCACGCCCCTGTGCTGCAGCAGTCTGGTGCACCCCCACAACCTTCATCACAAACTCATAGCCAACCACAGCCGTATTTCTTACCTTCTAATCAGTTGCCAAACCCCCAAGGTCAGTCACATCCTTATCACCCAGCTGACAACCAGTATAGAGTGCCACCATTACAAGCTCCCCAACCCTCGCAAAATCAAGTGAATCAGACACCACAGACTCAACAGTTCCCCCAATATCAACAATGGCCCCAGCTAGCTCCGGCTGTACAAGCACCAGTGCAACTATCCCAGCAGCAATCTATTCAACCATCCCAGCAACCACCAATGCAACCACAGAATCAGATCAGGGCTCCAAGTCCCCAGTCAAGTATCTATCCTTCTTACATGACTAGTCAACAGGCCAATCCACCTCCCCCAGAGGGAATATCAGGTAGCATGCCAATGCAAATGTCGTTTTCAGGAGTTGGTCATCAGGAAGGAATGCCTTATGGGTATGTTGGGGCCAATAGACCTGCTCAGCCCCATCCTTCCCCTCACGTGAAAGGTGGTTTCCCATCACAGCCAGGTGATGGATATGTAACTGGTGGATCTCATCCATCAATCTCTTCTGCCGGAACTTACATGCTATATGACGGTGATGGTGGCAGATCTCATCAGCCTCCTCAACCAGCTCACTACTCCCAAGGTGTCTATCCTAATACTAATCCTTCAGTACCAAATCTTCCGCCACCAGGCAGTAGCAATCTTATGATTCGTAACCCTAGCCCTCAGCAATATGTTCGCAACCATCCTTATCATGAGCTTATAGACAAGCTGGTGAGCATGGGTTACAGAGGTGATCATGTTGTAAGTGTGATTCAACGGCTTGAGGAAAGTGGGCAGGCAGTGGACTTTAATGCTGTGCTCGACAGGTTGAATGGGCATTCCTCAGGAAGTTCTCAGCGAAGCTGGTAATGATGACGGATAAAACCCTGGTAGTGCAATTGCCTCTATTATCATCGCAGTTGTACTCCCTTTCCATGTTTATAATAAAGCCTCCTATGATGTTCGTATTTGGTTGCATTCGGAGTTGGAGGTCCGAGATCATTGTATATTTGTGACCTTATTTTCAAGTCATCTTTCAGTATCCAGATCACTTTAAGTACTGTAGTTGTGACAGTCTTACTATTTTATTATGTGAGATTGTCTCTTTAATTAATGATGTTGCTACTTGGTACGCAAAAATCCAATTTTGGGGTACGTCCTTGGTATTGCCTCTATCCATTAAGTTCATTTTCGTTCTCAATATGAAAAATGGTTTGATGTTCTTGTGTGTAAAGAAGTCCAAAATTAACCGAATTCATGTATGATTTGACTCGATTTGAAAATAACTAGCATATAGAATTCAAATCATATTAGTAAGGTATTTACATGTATACAAGACCTTAAATGACCCTAACACACATATTGTATACGAAAGAAAATTTGAGATGAGCTTTTTTAATTATTTTAAATCTAAGCTAGAGAAGAAATATTTTTCAAAATATGCGTTTTCAGCTCGAAGCTCAGGTAAGGATCTTGTTAGTAACTAACAGTGGACAAAAGAGAAAAAGGTTAAAAAAAAGATCAAACTTCTATATTCACTATTAGTAAAGATGAACAAAAGAGTTTGACCTTTGTTGACCAGCTTCATGTTTCCTGTTACGAACAGCAAACAAAATCGCCTAAAAAATCAAATAGACTTCCTTATTTATCCCCTCAATTCATAAACGTAAAGTTTACAAATTTTCAAGAGTAAAAAAAACATTAGAACTTCTACAACCTCTCAAATTACTTTCTTTTTCTAATTTAGCACCATTATAGAGTTTTGGGACATTTTTGGTTTGCCCTATGCAAAAAAAATCTTAAATTTATGTTTTTTTTTTTTTTTTTTTTTTTTTTTTTTTTGCATATTAGGGTTTTATTTATTCTTATATGTTCATTTAAATATAGATCAAGTATTACAAAGTACCACTTCCTCATCTTTCATATTAGGATTTAGGTAATTATTAATTGATTTTAGTATATTGTGTTTTTAAAATTAAAATTTATGATGGCAAAATTGTAGTTGTTTATGATTTTAGTTCTTCCAATTAGTCTTGTTTAATGAATTAGAACTTGATGTTTAATGTTAGTTGTACTTATTCTTGTCATGAATTTGATAATCATTATGATTGTATATGTATTTTTTAGAAAATGACATCATATCATGTAACTATATTACGTTTTAGAATGGTGAAATTCAAATAAGTAATAGAAATGTCGAGACGTTGGTGGAAAACATAAACTGTTCATATGCAATTCGAACATGCACCTAAATGATTAGAACTTCATATATTTTCAAAGATTGAGATTGATTCAACAACAAATAGAGTGAATATAAGTTTTAAATATGGAATGAATGGATAATTCATAGCCTATCCTATTCTTATTGACGATGAGGAGGCATTAGAGGCTATGTAGAAGCATTCAAAGTCTATCCTTATTCTTTTTTTAGAGTTGCATATAGAAGAGGTACCTTTAGGGAATCAAAATGTGAACATTATAGACTCACATTAAGTTTTGAATGTAACGTCATCTACTCTTTCCCACGCCTATGCCATTGAGAGTTATGCTAGCACATTTAGTTCTTGCTTCATGCCATTAATAAATAAGAGGGACCTTAGTACTCCGGATTTGATGTGGGACACGATCTAAAGTGACATCGTGGAATAGGAAGGCCTAAATCTAAGAGGATAACTAACAAAATAGATGAAGGGACAAGCAAACGTAATATTTGCTGTCATTTTAATACTGAAGGTCATAATACTAGTATTACACATCCAAATAAACAATAACATAACCAAGTACACACACACAACTATATTTTTCCTTGCAATAAAATGAACTGAAGTGTTACATTACTTGTTATTGATTGGTATTTATGATGTTGTAATGATAGAGATTGAACGAGCAACTCTAGGACCCTCTCGATCGTAGGAGCATTTTGCTATGGGATGCCTAGGTTTGCATCTTTGTTTAAGTTCATTAAATACTAACTTTAATATGATAGTCAAAAGACTAACTTTATTTTGCATTTACAAGTCTCCAATACATACTCATTATACACTTGGCATACTGATTCAGCTCCCTGTGATGTAGATAGACCCACACATTATCCCATACATTTAGCGAGCGAGGTTGTATGACTTTCACCTTGTAGCTTATTTTAGGGTAGATCGTGCTATAATTATAGCAATACTGAAAAGATGGTGTTTAGATACACACACTTTCCATCTCCCATTAGGTGAGGTACCATCACCCTACTTGACATAGATGTACTTACATGTCTTTGCATCGAGGCGTATATCGTGTCTACTGTTGGACGTTAGCTACCGAGCTGGAAAGATGTAGTTGAACGTGGCACTTAGATTACGCTCTCCCATTGGTACAGTTCGAGGGAGTGGGTTACGCATTACTTGATTGGTACAAACCTTCTCACACTTCTTTGATGGTTTTGATGAGGTCACTATTTAGAGATACGCTATGGCGTATCTTTTTTAATTGATCGACGTTGTCTTGTTTGCTGAAGACCAGTAACCAAGTCCAACTGTTGTATTTAACTTTCCTAGCTAGACCAGTCATTAGATCACATTGAGGACTACAATTGGGTTATGTTGCCCTTGGCTACCTATACAAAAGATTGAGTCATTCTGCATAGAAGAACGTTAAGGAGATTGCTAAGCTACTAATAATATCTGTGAGAATGAGGAACCTAAAACTTTGACTATGTGAGTTTTAAAAATAACTTTGATTGTTTAGATGTCACAGTTGTAGGCTTAGAATCACATTGTCATTGGCCAATTGTATTGTACAATAAATATATATATATATATATATATATATATATATATATATATATATATATATATATATATATATATATATATATACATATATATATATATATATACATATATATATATATATATACATATATATATATATATATACATATATATATATATATACATATATATATATATATATACATATATATATATATATACATATATATATATATATATACATATATATATATATATACATATATATATATATACATATATATATATATACATATATATATATATACATATATATATATATATATATATACATATATATATATATATACATATATATATATATACATATATATATATATATATATATATATATATATATATATATATATATATATATATATATATATATATATATATATACATATATATATATATATACATACATATATATATATATATACATATATATATATATATATACATACATATATATATATATATATACATACATATATATATATATATATACATACATATATATATATATACATACATATATATATATATATACATACATATATATATATATACATACATATATATATATATATATACATACATATATATATACATATATATATATATATATACATATATATATATATATATACATATATATATATATATATATACATATATATATATATATATATATATACATATATATATATATATATATACATATATATATATATATATATATATATATGTGTGTGTGTGTGTGTGTGTGTAAAAGGAAGATGAGAGTTTGGATGGAATGAAACTTGAAAATTTGGTATGTTTTTATAGAACATTTGTTCGTTGTTATTAGCAGCGAACGAAATAACGACTAGTTTGAAGAGTTACAATGCTTAGTCTAAATAACTTACAGAAAAGGTCAAAAAAAGTAAGTCGTGATTAGGTTATGTCAAACACTTCAGCATGCGAAAATACTTACTATAACTAGTTCAAAATGCATAAATCAACTATTTAAAATGTCAACTGTAGTATGCAAAAATACCTACTAAAACTAGTTCAAATGTTTGTTAAAACTATTCAAAATACCAACCAAAAATTATAGTAGGTGTTTTTGTAAAATGCGTGCACGTAGTAGGTGTTTTTGTCAATTGGGATTAGAGATGCAAACGAGGCGGGGCGGGGCGGGGATTGGAATTCCCATCCCCATCCCCATCTGTTAATGCAATATCCATCCCCGTCCCCATCCCCGTGGCGGGTATAATTTTTTTCCCCGTCCCCTCCCCGATGGGTTTGTACCTAAAATCATCCCCGCCCCACCACCCATCTGGGTATTCATCCCCGTCTAATACCCATTTTTCCCGCCCCACCACTCGTCAAATCCCCGCTTAATACCCATCTGTGCCACATATTTATATTCAATCATTTGGACCTTAAAACCCATAATACATATCCAAACTCCAATTCTCAAACAAACACACATCCAAAGTCTCAAACAATTAAATATCTAAAGTCTCAAACAAACACATCTCTCAAACAAACACATAACCAAAGTCTCAAACAAACACATAACCAAAGTCTCAAACAAATATACATGTCTAAAACAAAAGTATTTTAACATCAACTCAAAATCATCCAAATTAAATCAATTCAAAATCCCAAAATTTGTACATATCTTGAGGTGGGGCGGGTATTACCTAAACCCATCCCCATCCCCGCTGTGGGTATGAATTTTATACCCGTACCCGCCCCATGACCCATCAAACCGGGACCCATCCCCGCCCCGCTTGCATCCCTAATTGGGATGGACTTTGGGAGCCGTCTCTCAAAGAGACGGACTCTCAAGAGACCTACCGTAATTGAAAACTGCTTGATCAATATCCACAAGTTAAAGCTAGAGAAAGATGAAATTAGTACCAAAATAGGAAAATTTGATTTTAGAGATATAAACTTTCTCTATTTTGTTTATAAAGGTTTTAACTTTTATTTATCTTTTAAAAGATTCTAACTTTAAGTTGGATTTGGTTTTAAAGATTCTTCTAGTTTTAGAAACCTAGAATGACAGCTTATCTTCTTCCTCACTGATGACCACCAACGGGCAACGGCCATCATGGCCAAGTCACCTTCAATTTAATTTCATATATCATGTCTTATTTGCTTTTTTGACATTATGTATCTCTTACTCTTAATTTCTATTTTATTATTATTCTATAAGTTAAAACATAGTCAAGTGGGATCTTGTTTGTTTCGTGTCAATGCAAGGATTATTTATATCAATTTTTCATAATTTTTAATTATGCACAATTAGAGATATTAAGGATTAAATAAGTGCATTAAATAGAGTGTAAAAAGTAAATGAGACATTAGTAGTGAATTAAAGGGAGTATTATTTTGATTTTTGAAATTCCCAATTAGGGTTATTTTTAATGTCAAATTTCAATTAAGGTCCTTGTACTGATGCTGAAGATCATATACATGTTGCAGTTGGTTCAAAAGTTGATGGGGAAAATAGTAAACTGTGCATTGCTTAAGTTGAAAATTTTCACCAAAGTGAGGAAGGCTGCACAAAGAACAATCAGACATTGGATGAAACTGCTTCTAAAACTGTGTCTGCTGCATGCTCTTTGGAAGCAGGGGTTAAGTTTAATGTTGCCTCTTTTAATGGTGAACCTGAGGAAAAAGCTCACAGAGATTTTTCATACCTTAAAAATGGTGGTATTGTAATACATATTTAAATTAAACAATTATGAATTCTTAATGAATAAATTAAATTAAATTAACAATCAAAGTAAAGCATTTTCATTTCCTGTGTTAAGTCATTTTTTACAAATACTAGTATTTATGGTAATTTTCCAAATCGAGAGCGTTGACTCCTCTTGGCTAGCATTTTAATGGAAGATTTTTTATTAATTGAATTTTAATGGAGAATTAAAAAGGAAGAAAGTGAAAAGGAAGAACATAAAAAGGAGAATATGTTATTTTTATCGATATTTTAATTATAAAATAAATATAAATTTAAAAAAATAATAGAAGATGACCTGTTGACCAGGTTAAAAGTTAAAAAGATCTTCAAAAGCAAATACAACCTAAAATTAGAACCTTTAAAAAATATAAATTAAAGTTGAAATTTTTAAAAGCAAAAAGGAGAAAATTTATATCTTTAAAATTAAATTTTCCTACCAAAATATATACCATCATGATTCATAGTTACCCGAAATGGTTCCACCACATATCAAAAACTTATTTTAACTCAAAGCTAATTTTTTTTTTTTTTTTTTACAATATTCCTTCTACAAACTGCTAACAAATAATAAGAAATTGGTAAAATTCTTTCAAGTCATGTTCAACACCATCTACTTCGCCATAATTTATTTAGCGCATAAATAACATTACGCTAAAGTGCCCTTCATTCTAAAATGAACCAGGAAGCCTATACATATACCCAGGAAAACAAGATATCTATCTACACAATTGTATTAGGAAAATCTCCGATGCTAGCGCTACATAATACTTGTCCTACAATACCAGAAAAATCTGCACCTGTTATTGCTTCGTGCATTAAGCTTTTACGTCTAACATATCATCTCTTTGCGTTATGTCAATATTCAACTGTGCTGTCAAAGTTCATGATCGATTGTGTACGCATCATTTATTCAACTCCGAAACTCATCACAGTCTTTGGAACCATGATCAACAAAACATTTTACGAGAGGGGTCATTATCTTTGAAATCTCACTTTTGAACCTTACAGAGCCAGGTTTTGGAGCATTGTCACCTTGTTGAAGCCAACTCTTCACATTACACCCTACCGCAGCACCATCAGCATATGCCTTACATGCTGTCAGTACATCATGGGCATAAATACGGAAATGTCCAGATACCAAATCCTCAAAATGCTGCATGAAATGTCATCAGCATAAGCCCTCGCAAGTAAAAATTGGTAAAAAAAAACAAGCAAAAATACTAGGAAACAGCGCAGCAAGAAGCGCATCATTTCTCAAGTCCATAAACATTCTTATATTTCTTGGTGATTGGAATGGCAAAAGACATAGGATTGAGAATCCACATGTGATCTTCGTACAGAAAACCAAGATTCATATATGCTTACTGTGAAATCCTAGTGATGAACATCATCTTTTGGGGGGGAATCATGGAGGGTGCAGTTGAATGCTCGGTCTATCCCAAAGTTCCAACACTTACCATGCTAAGTAGTTCTATAAAATTAGTTATTGTTTGATGATCAAGTGTTAATATAAATGTAAATGTATGTGTGAATATATGATAGGAGACAGTGGAGTCTTTTTTCAGTTGTACGAGGAATTTCGGGGAAGAAATAACATAGATCTTTAGTGCTTGCTAAAAATTAGAGGTGTTCAAAACAGACCCGACCTTGTAACTGATTTGACCCAACTTCAAAAGTGATCTACAATTATGCAAAAAACAATATGGACACAAAACCCGATTTCAAATTGACCCAAAACACCTAACCCGGAATCAACCCGACGACCCAAATGAACACCTCTACTAAAAATGGAAGTTATCACACTAAGTTGAGACAGGCGAAAAAGTCTACAAACTAACTGAAAAAGAGGAAGCACTGAAGCAGAATGTAATTTGACCATTCACATGTGATCCTCATATCAAGATTAATTGGGAAGTAAAGGCATCATACCTGAGGTGGATTCCTAATAATGATCATCATCCTTTTCAAGGATTTAATGAAAACATCTTCACTGTAATCCCTGGATTTTTTGGTACCATCTACACCCCGGAAGATCTTCTCATACCCAGGTTCATTGAAAAATGGCTCAGCATTGAGGATCAAAGCTTGAATAGAGACCAAAAGTTGGAGCACTGTTGACTTATTTGGAAGCCACATCTCATTTCGTTCACCGTTCCAAGTGTTCAACAGGCTCAAGCAGACTTTTCCGCAATCATACAGATTTGGATTCATTCGAAATCCATTTGAATGAAAATGGACCAACTGATGTACGAAACAAAAGTGTCACTAAATCATCCTTTATCATCATTACTATTGTAATTTATATACAACAAATATTATTCTTTCTCTTAGTCCATGTTACTATAGCTCCAAATATCAAGAGCATTGATGATAGGATGATGTAAGTTACATGTGAGTTTTGAAGAACAATGTGAAAATAAATGTAAAATAGGTATTTAAATCGAGAAAGGGAATTAAAAGAGCAAAAATAGGGCTAACAAAGAGAAATATAAAAGCAAAATAGAAAAAATCCAAATTGTACAAACAAAGTACCAAAATGAAGAGTTAGACTAACAAAAACCAAAGGTAGTATTCATGTAATACCAAATAGTAATATTTTATATCATGTGTGTAGATAAAACAATGAACCAAGATAATGGAAATCAAAACTTCTCTATAAAATGAAAACTTATAGGCGATGTTTGGTATATATACGGCTTTTAGTTGTCTTTTTAGTTGACTTTTGGCTTTCGACTTAGTGGTTGGTCAAAAGCCTATTCAGTAAATGGTTTTTCAGCCAGCTTTGCCAAAATGAGTTAAGTGTGCTCAACTTTTTTCATTGGCTTGTGGCTTGTTAGCCAATTTTTTCTCATAAAAAACCAATAAACAATGCCTAGTTTTACCAAATGTTCTTAAACAAATGGCT
This sequence comes from Amaranthus tricolor, assembly GCF_026212465.1. Taxonomy (NCBI): domain Eukaryota; kingdom Viridiplantae; phylum Streptophyta; class Magnoliopsida; order Caryophyllales; family Amaranthaceae; genus Amaranthus; species Amaranthus tricolor. The sequence goes on from NC_080047.1 coordinate 14,396,116, forward strand.
CATCCAGAAAGCTTAAAAGCTAACACAAGGAAACACATCCAATTGGTCAAACAAGTCAACTAAAAGTCATTCGCCAAACACACCAATAATATTTTGTCCAAAAATTGGAATATTGAACCATTGCTCATCTATGTAAGAAAAATACACATGGCGACCTCCAATTATAGCTTTTGCGTTTCAAAAAGATATGCAATTTACATTATATTAGTGTGTTTAAAATCTATAAATAGCATAAATAATGTGTAATCTAACATGACTTTCCATCTCTTTTAGGATATATGATGCTCAAGTAATACAACATAAAAACAATTTGAACAACTTCGTAAAGATTTAGCTGCCATGGAAACATACCGGTGGATGATTAGGATATGCAGCTGGAAAAAAGACATCAAAGACATAAAGGCCATCATGGTACGGAGTACCTGCTGGTCCAATGATGACAGCCCTTAAAAGATACAGCTGAGATTCATAAGCTCGGACATATATATTTTCTGCAGAAAGTGTTAAGTATAGAACCAATGAGACTTCAGTCATCTAGGAGCTGGACACAAGTACATTTTGTTAACTCAACCAACCCTGCCAATCCCCATACTTTGAAAAGAATATCAGACAACCAAGACAAGGTAACAGAGATAGAGATAGAGACAGAACGAGAATATTATATCACGCTAATAAAAGCTATTATTAGGTTCTAGGGATGGTTAGAAGAGAGCAGAACATAACAAAGGAGATAAGGAGGTTGCGCCAAGAGAGACCCTTGGTTTGAGAAATACTCGCAAACAAAGACAAAAGACCTAGACCACACCATGGGCAAGACAAAGAAGCCTATAAATGGAGAATTGACTACAGCGTCAGAAATTAGTCAAGAAACATGCTAAACCATGAAAATCTAACCAGGTAAGTTTTGCTCCAATATTTTCCACTCATCCTGAATTTTCTTCACCCAAGACTTAGTATCCTGCAGTATCAATTAGAACATGTGAGCAAACAGCTACAGTTACTAAACGAAATAATGGTTCAGGGACAATAAAAGTCCAAATTTTTTGGTTCATATATTACCAGTGGCGCCGAACCTTTGTAATTCATGAAATAATGATCAGAACAATCAGTAACTGTATCAAACTGTTTAAAATATATGAACTTTCTCAAAACATCATCTATCTCCTCTCCCATTCTAACTGTCGAACTTGTTGCAGCTTTTAAACTACTAGAAGCAGATGAAGATGAAGCAGCAGAAGCTAGAAACTTCTCAATTTTGGAAGGATCCTGCAACCAAGGAACTGTCGCCTCTACACCAGGAGGCAAGTCTACACAGTCAAATTGAGCTTGCAACTTCAAATATTCAGCATCATCAGCATAGAAATTATATTCATAGTCAATAACATCAGTATCAGAAAGGTCATCATCATTAAGATAATCATATTCTTCATCCATAGCATCATCTTCAAATGTTAAGTCAGAAGCAGAACCAACATTATCAGCAGAACCTCCAATTGATCTCTTGCCAGCATTGGCACTATCCACATTAGCATCATCCACAGAGGCTAAGACAGCAGGTGAGACCACAAGATCACTTGACAAGGCATCCTGAAAGCGGAAAACAACATAAATGGAGGATAAACCAAGTATAAAAAAACAACATAAAGTTGAGACCATTGAAACAAATTCATTAGCTAATTCACCTTTTGTCGATTCGCAGTGAATCATGTGATACTGGTTAAGACATTCAAATTATTTTCCAAAACCAAAATCAACATAGCAAACCTTAATTTATGGAAAACAAGCAACATACTCAACAATAGAGCGCAGCCTCCAAATAAAATAGAAATTCATATTAACAACAGCAAATGATAATCCATCTTTAACAGAATGCCATAGCCTCAAAAACGAAAAATTCTTTAATTCTCCTCATTGCATCTAGTTTGAAAAGAAGTCATCTCCATAAAAATCATAAAGTGAAGAAGACTAAATCAACAATCCATGCAGCACAACAATGATGTAAAAGTCACTCAAATATTCAAAATCAGCAATTCTGGCCACTACAGAACGTACAAGTATGTGACAGGACAAAAATCACTTATCCATTTGATAAAGACCCCTGAATATTCACCTCCAAAACTAAATCAATATCATATTCTACCCCACCATAAAAATTAGATAATTGAAAGATAAAGTATAACGTGTTAGACCGAAAATAAATTCAACGATTAATTTTTACAAGGGCTTATAGAAACACACTGGAAAGTGATCATCCAACGATAAACAAAAAACAATTAGCCCAACAAAAACCCTAATTGATCGACGGTTTTCGGATTATAAGCAACAAAATCCCAATTAATTCAGCCAAAATTGTCATCAAGAGTATAAAAACACCCAATTTTCAGTTTCCGTTACATGACAAGAATCAAACAACCTCCCATAACGAAAAAATATAACTGAATATCGAAAACTTAATCAAATTCCGATACATTTCTCAAAATCAAGTGCAAAATCAAAAATTCAAACGCGATTAATGGCAGCAATAAAATTAATTCTATCACTCAGAATTATAATCGACGAAACAAACAAAAAAACGTAAAAACCTTCTCTTGATTAAGTTTATTGGCGATCATAGAATCAGAAGAGGGAAGCCCATTAAGATCAACAACTTCCATATTCAAAAGCGAACAAATTTTGTTGTCGTTATACCCAAATAAAAAATTCGATCTCAAATTTTGTTCAGTTGTAAAGAACAGAGGAAGAGCGAAGATGTGGGACCTAGAAGAGAGATGAGAGAGAATGAAGGGGGTAGAGAGAGAGAGAGAGAGAGTGGATGTGTGTTCGCCCGCCTTAAGTAAAGAGAGATGAATCTGGTGCGTATAATTTACTATAAATAGTGATGATGAAGAGTTAAAATCATTGGTTGTTTTTAAATACTGTTGCTTTTTGTATTTTCCTCAACTCCCTTAGTGTGGGACTGCGTTGTATTTGATTTTAACCCTTTTTTTTTAATTTTCTATTAACATTGATTAATTTCTCTAATTTACAACGATTGTCAAATTTGGTTTTTACATTCTATACAATGCACTGATTAACAATTATAAAAAATTAATTAGTAAATTTTATATTGAGAAAAAATTAAATAAAATTTTACCTCATTATATTTTAATATCTAGATTAAGAATAAATTATAACTCAAAAGTTATTGATGAATAATCTCATTAAATCAACTAAGACCATGGCTCTAAATTAGAGGGAGTATAAATAAATAAAGTTATTAAGTATGAAATTGGTGAATAGATTTAAATTACAAATAATTAAATTTATTGAAATCAAATTTATATATACTTTAAAGATTTATTTTAATTGTCAATTTTAGAAAAATTTTCAAATCATACTCTCCCTGTCTTTATTTATTTTTCTCATTTATTTTTTAAGCAAATTCCAATGCAAATTTAAAAATCAAATAATTTTAATTGTGAATCTTTAAAAATTCTAAAAAGTTAATATTTAAAAAATATATTGAAACGAATCTATCAAAATCCCACACAAATATGTTTTTCATATAAATCGACGATAAATCATGGTCAAAATTTAACACTTCAATTTATAAATAATGATAAAAAAATGAAAACGGGAGTATTTCAACTAAACTAAAACTGTGTAGTTTGCACTAGCCAGCCAGCAGGTGTTTGGGTAAAAAATCATCCGTATAAGGTACAAGTGTATTCAATGGGTTGTTATTTTCAACAAAATGTTAACACAAAGCATTAGTGAAACTAATAGTCTAATAATAGATAGAATGCTTCATAATATATTTAGTATATATAGGGTAATCATACATACTAATAAAAGTATTAGAAAATAATAAATATTATCTTTAGGAGAGCTATGATAAAAAAAAATTATTTTAGTAGATAATAATTGATTATATGATGATATTTACCTTATTTTAAAATTTGATTTTTTTAAAAATTATATTATATCATACATACTAATACAAATATTAGAAAATGACAAATGTCATCTTTAGAGAAGTCATGACAAATAAAATTAATTTTATTGGATGATTGTTGATTACATGACAATATTTACCTTATTTAAAATATGTTTTTTTTAAATTGGAGCTAAATTAAGTAAATTATTTATATAATTGAATTATAGGAAAAATTACATAGAATAATCCAACATTTTCATGATTTTTCTACAATAATTAGACATATTAATTAATCATGAATAATTCCAACTTTAAGGGGTATTTCCAAGAGTAAATCCGGTAACCAGATGGCTTGCTATAGAAAGTTTTATTTGTTTTAAAAAATTTCTTATTTTTTTTATTATTTAGAATTTTTTATGTAAATTTTCAATATTTTGCACTAATTTTACATTAATTTCAGTTTACTTTTTCGGTGAATTACCTACTATAACGGATCATTAGATTATCCAGGTTTACTCTAAGAAAATACTTTCTAAAGTTGGGTTGGTTTATGATTAATCAATAGTTAGGATTATTGTAGGAAAATCATCAAAGGTTGGATTATTTTAGGTTTTATTTCCTTGATTATAACAATTCAATAAATTATGTATTCAATTATGTATTTAATACTTTCTAAGGTTGGGTTTTAGAATTTGATATATTTAATTGAATGTAAAATTATGTATTGGATAAATAATTAAAAAAAATAATATTTAATATTTGCTTTAAAAAAGTCATGTATTCAATAAATTTAATCATGATAATATATACTGAAATCACTTTATAAAGTTATATTTTTATATATTTTGTACTATTAAATTTTTGCATTACAAACATTTATCAAATCAGCAGATATTTAGGTGAAAAAAAAATCAACAGATATTTAGTTTCATTAGTATTGAAAACATCTAAAATATAAAATAATTTTCGATCACACATATATATATATATATATATATATATATGACGGTGAAGAAAACGCCTCAGAATCCTTCACATTTTGGTTATCCATTTGTTTCACACAACTTCTCTCTCTTCACTCATCTTCACTCGTCTTCTCGCTTCTCTAATCTTTTCTGGATAATTGATGTTCAATGATTCCTTTTCTATGACAAATTTTTAATATTTCTCAAAATTGTAAGTGTTTTTATCTCATTCTATGCAAATATATTGTTTATAACTTCTTCTATATTCATTAATTTCTTTCATTTTGAAATTTGGGGTTAGTTTTTTTAATTTTTATTTAGAGTTATATTTGTTGATTTCAATGTTTCTCTTTTATTTACATAATTTTTCTATTGAATTGTTAAGATGTTTTTTTTTAGTTGTTCATATCCATTTTTCTGTATTTCGTTTTAGGGCTTTTGTTCAATCTTGTTGTTTTGCGTTGTTCACCTCGTCATCTATGTTCTCCATCTCATTCTCTTTCCCTAATAATACTCCATCTTTATTTGCAATTTCATTAGTATTTGCACAAATTTTATGAATTCTTAAAAGTTATTTGCAATTTTCATTAAGCAGGTTTGGTTTTTGGCTATTTATATTTATGTTATAGAATGTGTGTTAGTTTCTTGCATAAAGGTGTTGCTTTTTGTTTCGAAAGTCGTTATTGGTGTTGTGTTTCAAGTTGGATTCTAAGTTGTTTTTATTTGTAGAAATTGGTATTTACTTGTGTATAATTTATATATATATAAATATATATATATATGTATACTATACATATATATATATATATATAAATATATATATATATATATATATATATATATATATATATATATATATATATATATATATATATATATATATATGTATAGAGAGAGATCCAATGAGAAAGGTGTTGAAAATGAGAAGGGTAAGAAGGACTCTACACCCTTGATTTCACTAAAATAAAAAAATCTAAGTCACGATTGAGCGGAAAATACATAATTGTAAAAGTAATTATGTTACACAGAAAAATAATTAACTATGACATAAATTTTTAGAATGTTCTTATTTTATAACATAGTATCTTTTTTGTATATATAAAAGCAAAACAAAATCAAACAAAAATTCTTCTTATCCTTCTTATTATTCTTACCTATTTTAAAAGATATTTGATAACTATTTAAAATATATTTTTACTATTATTATTATTACGTATTTTAAAAGATATATTCTTTTAAATTCAAAACAATTACCGCATAAGTTAGAAAATTTGTTATTGGAATATCAAAAGATGTCATGTTAGATAAACTAATCTAATAATATGGTGAAATTATATAGAATACAACTTTTCAATTCATATTATATTTTCTTTAAGCATTTACAATAATCTACTTGAAGTAGTCCCTCTATTCCATTCTAATTGCTATATTTCACTTTATCTACTACGCAATTCAATGTTTATTATTTTTACCGTTTATATCTTGAGTTATACATGACTAAATATTATAAAAAATTAATATTGTAGAAATATGCCATTAAAGATTCAAATACAATTTTACTTGATGACTATATTATTTCCTACACATTAGCTACAATTGTATACATTCTATTAATTTTATTATATAATAGCAAAAGACTATTTGATTGTGAGCATGCCATTTGTCTTTTTTATATTAAATAGTATTAATGGAATTTGACTGATTTGTATTTTTCGACTTACCATATAAATACATTTGGATTTTTGGAAAAATTTATGCATTAATGAATGCAATAAATCACAATTATTCCAATTACACTATTATATACAAATGTATAATTTAGAAAATTATACTGAAAAATAAATAAAATACTGGAATTACACTGGTAGAAAATTATACTGCAAAATAAATTACATTTATTGCAATTATACTGCAGTTTATTAAATTACTAGAAATACATAATTGCCCTTTTTTCCAACAATAGTTGTTAAATACTTAAATGATAAATTCATTCAATTGATCATTAAATTCAGTCATTTACATTGTTAGACTACTATAATTACAATTTTAAATTTTATGAAAAATATCAAAAATACTGAACCACATGAAAATTATGAAAACAAATAAATTAATGCAAAAAAAAACCAACTTCAATCAGCATGTTGGGTATCACACTATCTTAGCTACTAAATATAGTGCAATAAAAATTAATCAATTACAAATATTGTCTGATTTTTTGTAATGTAGTTATTCTTTTATAAAAATAAAAATTTATAAACACTTTCATGACAGAAATTACAATATAAATAGCCCCACATGGCTATTCCAATTATTTGCTCATACTATTTCTCTTCTCAGAACCTTTAGTGTTGTTTAATAATAGTTTATAGAATAACCATGAGTTTAAATTACATTCAAGAAATTTAGAGTGACAGGGAAACATGGAAAATTAATGAATATTAATAAGGGCCACTGATTCATCTCAAAAAAAATTAATAAAAGACAAGGACAAACGGTTTTCCATGTTGGTCTGTTCCTACCTTAGCCTGTTTTTAATTATGAACAATTTTACGTCGCCATTTTTAGAGTGACTAAGAATTCTCATATGCAATAAGGATGGTGTTTGCTGAAATATGTCATCGTATTGAGAATGTAGTATATATAGAGGTGTTTCAAAACCTATAAACTCTTTTATTAACAAATTATTTTGGTTTTTTTTTATTTTTTAATTCTTTTTCAATTACAATATACATATGTTACTTTATAACCCACCTTCATTAATATTTTTATTAGTCTAAAATTTCATTAAAATATTAACGTATTTAAAAATCTGTGCAATGCACATATTTCTATACTAGTATAAAATAATTTTAAATAATAAATAGCATAAAAAAAAACTTATATAGCAAATATTTTAGAATTGAAAGTAGTATGATACAATTGTTATGTTTTTGAGTTCCTACTATTTTGCAAAGTTTTAGAACCGTGGCAATCAACGTGTGTAATTGATTGATGATTTATTATATTATTATTATTATTATTATTATTATTATTATTATTATTATTATTATTGCACCAAACATAGCAAATGATACACCAAAATAAAGGCATGCTTAGAGGAGGGTGCTAAAATTAATGTAATGTCTATTTGTATTGATAGATTATTCTCTACCCTAAAATAGTTTGTACATCTCTCTATTTCAGCAACGCAAATTATATGAATCATTCATGATTCAAGAAAATCGCTTTTTTTAACAAGATGTGAAATCTCTAATATGTATATTTACCCATAAAAAAATCTCTCATACATATGTCATTATTTTAAATTGTATTTCTTCAAATGCTACAAATAATTTTGTGATACTAACATTAATGGTCTGTTTGGTAAGGAGTATTAAATGATGGTAATGAAAATGATTTATAGTGCAAAATTTCATCAAAAGTTTCATATCATTTCCATGCTAATGAAACTTTGATCACAAAAAAGTTTTTTTATTTACAAATTTCATTACCATCTAGTACCACCTCTCCCAATGGTAATGTATTGGAATGTATTTTATGAAGAAAATGAGATGATTGAAGTTGGACAAGCATGACCATCAAGATAGACAAAAGATTTTTCAACCAAAATTACATTAATTTTTCATTCTCATTACCACCGTTTATTATTATCTACCAAACGGACCGTAAGGTTACAAATGTCTTATCAATCAGACTCTTTTTTATGTCATAAAAATGCCGATTTGAGGATTTGGAGGTCTTAGTATAAAACACACAGTAATAACAATACTTATATTGCCAATGAGTTTAGATAGTTTAGACTCCGATATTATATATATATTTTCTCCGTTTTATTTTACTTGTAACTGATAATGATATATTTCCACACAATATGTCAGTATCATTAACTATATATTATTTCAGAACGAGATCCTAACACGAAAGTCATGGCCCTCTTCAATTTGGTTAGTACAAACTACAAAGCCATGAATGAATGAAAATTTGTGTCTAGAGGTGACACCTCCCATCATCGCCTAGGCCAATTTTTGAGAACTTGACCAAAACATTTACTAATTAGTTTAACTTCAACAAAATAAGACCTTTCTTACAATCCAAGCGAAGTATCAGTCTAATTGAACAAACCCGAGTCGTCCTCCCAAAAGAAAGAACAATCAAAAGTCATTCTCTTTTGAGTGTTCTCTGAGTACATCTTATTATCAGAAAAAATTACCGTAAATAATACAATATTTTATTAATTTTCCTATAATAATATCAACTATTGATTAACCATAAATAATACCAACTTAGAGGGGTATTTTCCTAGAATAATACCAATTTTAGTTTATTAACTAATATACCAATTTTTTTGTCTTATAATTCACCTATAGTTTAATTTTTAACATGTTAGGAATTTTCTACGAAAACACCCCTTTAAGTTGGTATTATTTATGGTTACTCAATAGTTGGTATTATTGTAGGGAAATTAACAAAAGGTTATATTATTCACGATAATTTTTCCTATTATTATTCTTATTTTTATCCTTATACTTAAAAAGTTTGGATGAAACTACTATTTTCATCACTATTTATATTTCAAAATCCTTTTCCTTATCCTTATACTTAAAATTGTTTGAAAGGAACTATTACCATTCATCATTATTCATATATTCAAATTCATAGATTAGCTCGCAAAACAGACAAGAGCGAATCCAAATAATTTCCATGCCCGCATGTGAGGACACCAAAATTTTGTAAAAAATTCGTTGTTTGTAGGATTGATTTAAGACCTTTTGTATTGAAACATTTGTGGGACACTCATGACCAGTTAAGCTACACACTTTATGTGTAATTTTTGTCTCTTATTGTTCTAATTAATTCGTGATTTGGAAAATTAATGTCCCGATATGAAAATATGTCAAAATAGATTATAAAATATTTTTTTAGGGTGGAAGTCAAAACATTAATTTTTAACATGTATATCTATGATATTTTAAAAATTTTAATTAAAAATTTTTATCATAATTATGCTATCATTGAATTTGAATTTTATTCACCACTTATGACAAAACAAGCATAAAAGTACAACGGATAGACAATAAAATGGCATGTAAATACACTATATAAGTAAAAAAGAGAGCAAATAAAGTGGAATATTTGGCATTATCACCATCTGATAAGCGATTAACTTTGACTTAATGACATCATTTGTCTTTGTTGTGTCATTCACTTCTAATTTAACTAGTGGTTTGTTTTCCAAATTTCTAAGTACATACACATATTCAATGAAAGGAAACATTTCAATTCTTCCTTCCCATAAAATTATAATAACCAAAAGTCACTTTCCAAATAAAATTATAATAATCAAAAGTCAATTTCCAAATAAAATTATATATTACACCTAATATATAAGAAAAAATATAATTAATTGAAATCTTCTTTAAATTTTCTAATCACATATTTTCGTAATACAAATTTTTAATAATTTTTAGATATCTTTATTTTAATATATAAATAATTAAAATAATATATTAAATTGCGTAAAAAAAATCAAATATAGTAAATAAAATAATAGATTACAGAAGGTAATATATTATACCGTATACGTTAAGTTGAACCTACTTGGGATTGTTGATTTATGTATGGTGGACTGGGATTAGGTCAATACAAAAATCTAGTATATTCATCTTTTATGCAATGTACTTTTGGGTTGCTGTTGTTTGAATAAGGTTGTCTGGCTAATTTTTGGCCCCCAGACAAAAATAAAAAGAATCCGTAAAAATTTAAGGTGTAATAAGTAATATAATAATATTTTTGTTTTCTATTGTTAATATTTAAACTAGTTTATAAAAAAAATTCAAATAACTCATATTTCATAGCAAAAAATATAGATTATATTTAAATTTAATTCAAGTTAATATCAACAATATTATACATGAAAATATTTTTTTGGGTCCCAAAAAATTTAGGATCCTGGACGATAGCCAACTTTACCCTTACTAATTGATGACAATGTGTACTCTCTATGTAAGAACTTTTGCTAGGGTGGGCATGGATGAGCAGGGATGGTAATATAATATCTACGTGGCTTGTGGGCAGATGTGGATATGAAAATTTATTTGTCATAAAAGGTGCCATAAAAGGTGAATAGGTAATGAATATGAAAATGTTAAATAGGTGAAAGTGATCCCTTTCTATTCCTATTTTGGGTTCATGTTTTTTCAAGGTAATGTTGGGTCCATTAATACTTCTTGTACACTTATTTTGACATTTGTATATTAAAATAATATATATATTTTTTATTATACTTGTTACATTGTATTTTATTATGCAATTTAATATGTTATTTTGATAGTTTAAATCTTGAGTAATATCTAACTATAAAAAAATATAAAAAAAATCTTGAGTAATGCATAACTATAAATTTAAAACATTTGATATTATATAAAAATAAACAATTAAAAGATTGAAACAAAATTCCCTTTAATTATATTTTTTCTTACAAATTAGGTGCAATATAAAAAATAAGTTTGAATAATAAATATTACTAAAAAAATATTTGTTTAACAAATATTTCAGAATGAAGGTAGCATCAATTTTTATAATTTTAATTTTATACACTCAAAGAAATTAAAAATCAAAGTAAAACATTGAATAACTTGAAAATTAAAGGCATAATTATTAATTTCAACAAGAGGAGGTATTAGATAACTAATACTCTTTTCGTCCATTTATAATTGTCACAATTTTTAATAAAAAATATCCTTACTATTATATATATATATATATATATATATATATATATATATATATATATATATATATATATATATATATATATATATATATTAAAAGCCTTAATAATTATTTGCTCCGTCACTATAAACATGACCCTTAATCATTTTATGTAAAACCTTGTTGAAACGGAGCAAACTTTAAAAGCTGGAGGGAGTTACGATTGTCCTAATTACAGATTGAGTAATCGTTTTCATGGAAGCATTATCTTTTTACTAAAGTGGGGAATTATATAATGTAGGCTCAACTCAATTAAAGATTTTGTCTATTTGATAAATGATTGTTGAGGGTTGGTCTTTTAGTTAATTAGCTTAACAGACTGGTTAAAAGTGTTGTTTTATTGACTTTTAAATTTTAAATGAATTAACTGTTTAGAGCAATGGCGGAGCTACCTTAGAGCCTATGAGGTTACGTGTTTTTAGGCGTCTTTTTAGAAAAATTCAAAGTAGACTTTTCTATTCGTAAGAGTAAAAGTGTAAAATTAATACTAAAGTCTTTATGATAAATACTCCCTCATTTTAGTAATTTTGTCTTATTTATTTATTTTATCTCATTTTTTAATTAGGCCAGTTGATTTATTTTGTTCGATTTCTTTTATGGTATGTCGTATTTAAAATTTTAGCTAGTAAGGGTAAAATAGTTGTTACTTTTACAAATGAAACTTTGCCGAAATTTCGTCTATTAGTTGGTGCCCTTGGGACTCCAAACCCTGGATCCGCCACTGGTTTAGAGGGATATCATCTAGGTTGCACTAAAACGGACACGGACACGGACACGACACGAGTACGGGAAAACGCCAACTTAAAAATGACGGACACGGGGACACGAATATGGTAATATAATAAATATATCAAATTAAAGATAATTTTACAATCTTTCATTTGATATATGTAAATAAACACTTTAAAAACACAAAACTCACATAAAATGCAAATAAGTATCAAATAAACAACATGAGTTTTTAAAAATAGTCATACAAACCAAATCAAAGAAAACCAAATAAATAGGTAAATTTAAGTTTGATCATCACACATTATCCATATGACATCCATCATCATCCTCCGCTACAAAAGTAGTTTCCAACTCGGGCTCATCGAGAGAAAGATCCGCCATACCAATACAAATAGAATCTTCTCATTTAAAATTGTAAGTAATCATTTAAATGTTATAAGTGATCACTTTAAGACAAAAAGTATATATGTGAGACCGTCTCATTTAAGAATTAGTGATGAACATAATAATACTAACCAATCAACATAAGTAATTTACAAATTTTAAGTGATTGTGGTGCAGTTTGGGGCAACAAATGGTGGTGCGTGGTTTGTGGCCTGCTGCGTTGGCCTAAATGCATGAGTAGAGGAGCAGAGAAGGTGAGGATGTCAGTAGTGGTTGTGGCGCACATATTGAAGGAGAAGGCGGCGATGCTAGTGGCGCTCACATGTGGTGGCAGTGAAAGAAGAGAAAAAAAGAAAATTTATTATTTTTTTTTTTTAAAAAAAAAACGTGTCCTTGACTGCTTGTCGTGTCCCTTCCGTGTCCGCGTGTCCGAAAAAATATAAAAATATTGGACACTTCATTTGGCGTGTCGGACACGGATTTTCGTGTGTCCGTGTCCGACACGGGACACGCTAGTCCAGGGACGTGTCCGTGTATTCCAGCATACAATTAAGTAAACAGATTGGAAAATTGCACATGACATCCTTAAAAAGATTTGCCATATGGAACAATTAAACTGATTAATTGCTACTTCTATATTTATTGAACTAAAGAAAGATAAAATTTATTTTATTCTATAACTTGATATTATATTTTATCATATTTCTACTATATTGATTAATTGATTGATTGAAAAAAAACAGTAAAAATTTATTCAAATTAATAAGAAGAAAAATAAACAGCAGCTCCGATCCTTATCCACATTCTTTTACAAATATTCAATTTCTCTATGCCACTAATTCAAAAGGGCAAAGTAATATATGTTTAAAGGGAAAAAATATATCTATCGAATTGTTAAAATATAATTATATTGATTATAAAAGTTTAAAACATAAACTTCAATTTGATAATCATAAAATATAATTATATCATTGTTTAAAAATTATAACAAATCTATATCTTAATAATAATATTTTCGTTTCATGCATTGCACAAGTTTTTATACTAATTTGTTCAAACTAATGCTAGTTTGCATTAATTTGATTAAAACAAGAACTCACTTGAAAACAAGCCAAAAACATTGAAAAAAAAGCTAACAAACCTAATTGAGTAACACAAATTCTTAGTTGATACGGTCTATAGTATAGACCTCTCAATATATGGGCTGGCCTATATTTCAAATTTTTTAAAAAAATTTTTAAAAAATGAAAACTGATTCTGATACGTAGTTTCTTAATCACTCCCCAATAATTTTTCAACTTTAATTTTCCATTGTTCAATCTCTTGTCTGACAAACCACTAAACTTCCCAAAACATTATCTCTTTCTTTGAATTTTGCTCTTACAATCTTCATTTTTGATATTCAAGCTTTTCATTTTCATGCTTCAGTTTCTCTTTCTCATCTTCACCATTTGCGATTCTCATCAAAGGTATGTATTTTATGTTTTTTCTTTTCTAGTTGTGTTTTCATTTTCGATCTTCAACATTTGCAATTCCATCAAAGATATATATTTATGCTTCATCTTCTCCATTTTCGTTTTTAAAGCTTTCATTTTTTGGGAGGGGTTAAATTTGTTTGTTTTTGGCTTTTGTATTTGCAAAGAAGATCAAAAAGGTTTGTTCTAAGGATCAAAATGATAATACTCAATAGTCAAAGGTGGCTGATAATCTACTCAAACAAAGGGCTTATAGTAGTTGGAATTATTATATTGTGTATTTGGATTTATAATAATGTGTGTTTGGGTTATAATAGTGTGTATTTGTCGTATTGTTACGTATTCATATTTTGGGATTATGTTGGAATTATAATAATGTGCATTTGGATTTATAATAATGTGTATTTGGATTTATAATATTATGTATTTGGATTTATAATATTGTGTATTTGAATTTATAATAGTGTTATTTGTCGTATTGTTTTGTATTCATATTTGTGATTATGTTGGAAGTATAATAGTGTGTATCTGGATTTATAATATTGTATATATGGGTTTATAGTAGATTATATTTGTGTTTATAATTGTGCGTAGTTTATAATATTTTGGATTTATAAAGTAATGTTATAATCCCAACTAAATAATGTTATACCCTCAACTAAACAATGTTATAATCATAATTGAACTATGTTATAACCCCTAATAAACTATGTAGTAATCCCAATTAAACTATGTTATAACACCCATTAAACAATGTTATACTCCCAATTATATTATGTTATAAAACCAACTAAAAATGATATAACCCAGACTACACAATGTTATACTCTCAACTACATCAACCTATATCAAATGTTTACAGTTATAATATCAATTATATTTATGTTATAATCCTAAATATAAGTTATTATAACCCCGAATATAGTAACCTCAAATATTATGTTATAACGACAAATATATTATATTATAATCCCAAATATATTGTTAGTACATAATGTTTACTCCCAACTATATCAACCTATGTCAAATGTTCACAGTTATAATACAAATTATATTTTGGTTATATCCCCAAATATATAAATATATAACCACAAATGTTTTTATTACAGTTCTCCAAAAATTAGTCATAGTTGTCTTCATCAACATTACTGATTGCCATCATTGATGAACCTTAATTTAAAAAAAAAAATTAGAAGAACCACAATAGTTTTTATTACCTCTCCTAAATTGTATATATATTGTTGTCTTCTTCAACATTATTGTTTTCCGCCATTGATGAAGCTTTATTTAAAAGAAAACCCAGAATCAAATTCAAGCACTAAATCTTTCATTGTAGTATGAAAAACTGATTCCTTCATTTTCAAGGGATAAATTAACGTGGGGAAGAGACAGTTAATGATTATACTTTTCATATTCCCGAATATAATACACGCGCGTGGGAAGAAAGGATCAGTTTTTTTGTTTTTTTTTTTTTTTTTTGAAGAAAGTAGCAATTTTTTTTTAAAAAAAAAGAATTTAAAAGGGAGATATGGGTTGGGCTCTTTTGAGAAGCGTCTATACTATAGACGGTCTCTCAAGAGAGGACCTGATTGAGTAACAGCTATCTCTTGAGAGACGTCTTTTAGGCCCAATCCATTAAAACTTAATGCCTACTTATCGTATTTTTAATGTCCATTTACATTATCTTTAATGTCTACTTATCATAAATTCAATGCCTACTTACAATATTTTAAATGTCTACATATATTATATTAATGTCTACTTACAATATTTCAAAAAAATATAATGGGTTTGCTCAATTAAAGATGGTCTCTCAAAGAGACCGTCTCTCACAAGAATTTGTGATTGAGTAATCATCATATCATATCATACATACTAATAAAAATGCTGGAACATGACAAATATCATCCTTAGGGAGCCTTGACAAATGAAATTATTTTAGTGGATGATAGTTGATTACAAGAAAAATATTTTAACTAATTTAGAATTTGATTTTTTCAAAATTTAAGATAAATTAGGTAAAGTATCATATCATATCATACATACTAATAAAAATACTGAAATATGATAAACGTCATACTTAGGAAGCCTTGACAAATGGAATTATTGTAATGGATGATAGTTGATTACATGAAAATATTTAACTAATTTAAAATTTGATTTTTTCAAAAAATTAAAGATCATCATTATCATCATACCCAGTGTATTCCGCTCATGGAGAACTATGGTCAGGGTCTGAGGAGGAAAGAACGACGGCAACTCATACCCATAGAGGGAGTGCGGTCAAAGAGTCTTTCGGCTCGACAAAGGTCTCCAGAGGGAGAAACCTGCAATTTACAAATAGAATGAATAGAATACGTATAAAAACCTAAAAATAAAGATAAAAGTAAAGAATGAGGTAAAGAACAATTAGGTAAAGTATTTATATAATTATATTTTAGCAATTCTATATATCTAACGTATAGAATTTAATATAGTATTTAATTGAATAAAATGTATTTGATAAATAATTTTTTAAAAATCATTATTTAATTTTGCTTTGAAAAAAACATGATTCAATAAATTAATTACGATAATATATACTTGCATTATTCTTTAATGGTATATTTTTATATATTTATATTTCATATTCATAAATTCGTGCGTTGCACGAGTTTCTATACTAGTTTGTATTAATTGGGCTAAATTGCCCATATATCTAACGCGTCTCTCGAAGAGACCGTCTCTGACAACAATTTGTGGTTAATTGTTTATTTAGTATTTGAAAGTAATTTTTTATCGAACTAAAAAATCTTTTACAAAATACTTTGATAAACTAACAAGTTAGGAGTGAAAAATTCCTAAAAATTAAAAAAAAATCATTTATAAAAAAAAGCTTGCAATTAAAACTGGAAGTTGAAAAAGGACGTCCAACATCCCCCACCTTCACTGACATACGTCTCCCTTCATTTCTGGATTCTGTTTTTCTGTTGCATATGAGAGCGTTAGGTACAGAACAGTCGGTATCTTCCTTATTTATTCTCTTTATAAATTAAATCTACCTCCGTTTCCAATCTGAATCAATTGGTCTTTTCTCAAAGCCAATATTCCTGACTGCATTCCTGTTTTTTAACATTTCATACCCACCTTTTAGATCCCAATTTTTCATATTCTATTGCATTTGATTTCTTCTTGCTTCCTTCCTGCATTTTCTAGGTTTTCTTCACTTACCCTTCCTTTTCCTGTTATGGGTTTTGTTTTTGGAAGTGTTTGAACCCCTTGCATTGCGAAAAATTAATTTGGGCATTTCCAATTTGAGCATTTGAATCTGGGTTTTGTGCGACATTGATTTTGGGGATTTGTTTTTGGAAGTGTTTGAACCCCTTACATTGCCTTAAAATTGATGTGGCCATGTCCAATTTGAGCATTTGAATCTGGGTTTTGAGAGATATTCAGTTCGGGGATCTCTTGTCATTTTGATTGCCAGATTTTGCATGACCAGCAAGAAAAAGCCCTATAGTTATACAAAAAAATTGTTTGCTCGCAATGGATGGTTTTAGCCATTAGTTGGTGGGGCAACACTAATTACATTCATTTACATGTCACTTGGTGGTGATTTTAGAATTAGAGTTGCAAAAGAGCCAACGTATAGTTTTATTGAGAGGATTGGGAATCAATTTATGCTGGATGGAAAACCTTTTTATATAAATGGTTGGAACTCTTATTGGTTGATGGATCATGCAGTTGATAGTTTTAGTAGGCCAAGAGTGAAAGCAATGCTTCTAGCTGGATCCAAAATGGGGCTCACTGTGTGTAGAACATGGGCTTTCAATGATGGTACTTACCATGCTCTCCAGGTTTCTCCTGGTGTTTTTGATGAGCAAGCATTTCAGGTAGATTGTTGTTTTATATTGTTGTAATTTATGAGCTTTATTAGATTTTCTGTTTAAGAATTTGTCTTGTGAAGTTACATGATTGGTTGGTTGTTTTCAATTTGCAAAGTTTTCTAAATGATGGCAATTTTAGTTGATTTATAGATCATGGATGTGCTGGTTAATCATTGATATTTCACCATCAAGGGCTTTATACTCATTGGTGTTTGTAATTATTTTAAGCAATTTTTTCTTATACCTTTACGGCCCGTTTGGTAATCGGTACTAAAGAAAATTTAGTGCGTTTTTGTAGGAATACTTGACAAGTTTAATAGTTATGTTTTTTCTGCTTTAATAATTTCTTTTTCTAAATAAAAGTCATTCCAATTCATTAACATCGGAAATTAAAGGATAATGGAAAATTGTGAAATTTTTTTTTTACAAAATATCATGGGAATAACATCATACACATTATGAAAATTTAAATTACAAATAATTTTTATTACCATTAATTAGTATTGATAACCAAACAGGCCGTTAAGACTTTGTGCTTTGACAATGACATTACTCCATCTGTCCCCATAAATTTTTGCCACATTCTCTATTTCCCTTCATCCGTTTGTCCTAACTTTAAAACATTTACGTTTATGAAAATGTCTCCATCACTTTTTTTCATCTCACAATTTCAATGTCGCCGTCACTTTGTTAATAATTATGTCATTATATGGTGTTAATATTAGAAATCCCCTCTCCCCACCAACCATACAAAGAGAAGAAAAGGGTAATGAACAAGTAATTGTGTTCAATTTTCTTTTACTGTGATGTACTATTGTGTATAGTTCATGTTGTTGAATGATTTGACAAGTCAATTTAGAACTGATATCTGCTGCAGTCTTTGGATTATGTGATTGCAGAAGCAAGAAGAAATGGTATCAGACTGATCTTGAGTTTAGTAAACAATTTGCAAGCTTATGGTGGAAAAACTCAATATGTAAAGTGGGCTTGGCAAGAAGGTATTGCAATAAGTGCTTCCAATGATTCCTTCTTCTATGATCCATCTATCCAAACCTATTTCAAAAACTATATTAAGGTACTTCCTCCATTTCTCTATACTTGCTATATTTGATCTTTTACGTAATCCAATGTATTATTTTGATAAAAATTATAAAAACTTAATATTGTGATTTGCGATTAGACGACAACAAGATATCTTAATTATATTTTTTCTTACACATTAGTTGCAATATATAAAATAAGCTTGAACGATGAATGGTGTCAAAAACCGTTACGTAGCGAGTATTTCAGAACGGAGAAATATTTCAGAACGGAGAAAGTATACCTTATTCTCTATTTCTTTGGGTATTAGCCTTGGAGAATTTCCGAATTTATAATGATTAGTTTTCGAAGTTAGCCGCTCATAGTCATAGTCATCAACCCAGAAATAGTCCGCCACTAAAACCATGTAATCTAAAGCCTTGAATGTTGAATTAGAGTTATAAGTTTATTTTTCTTATTAATTACTTAGAATTAGTCAAAATGCAAATAAATTATTTTAGAATAGCAAATGACTTCTAATTATCTTTTTCCATCCAATTTTTTTCCAGACAATGTTTACAAGGACGAATACCATTACTGGAATTGAATACCGGGATGACCCTATAATCTTTGATTGGGAATTGATAAATGAACCACGTTGCATGACGGACCCTTCGGGTGACACTCTTCAAGTGAGTTCTTGAATCTCCCTACATCAATGTTTCGGTTTCCTCAATTATATTTGGCTTAACCCGATCTAGATTGCAGCACCGAAACTTGTTTAGCTTCGTCAAATGATTATCTTTATCATTTGAACATGACTATGACATCAGATTGCAGGATTGGATCAAGGAAATCTCAGAATTTGTGAAAGCTATTGACGAGAAACATCTAGTCACAATCGGCCTGGACGGGTTTTTTGGTTTGAAGAATGCAAAGTTGGTTCTAAACCCATCGGTACTATTGGGACTGATTTTTTTCGCAACAATGATATACTGACAATAGATTTTGCTTCTGTTCACATGTATCCTGATCAGTGGTGAGTATAAATCCGTATTTCAGAGCTACTGAGATGAACTCAAACAAAGAGTCTGTATAAATATGTATGAGATGGGCTATTAAACTCGTCTATAAAGTGCATCTCTTGGTTAGACTGTCTCATACAACAATTCGTGTTCATTGAACAGCCCATATGTCATGTTCTTCATTTTATGCTTTCTTAGGCTTACTGTGGATGATCTTGAAGATAAATTGAAGTTCGTCAAGAAATGGGTGTCATCTCATATTGAAGATGGCGATAAACATATTAAAAAGCCTGTAATGTTGACCGAATTTGGGCTCTCGAGTGATAACAAGGACTTTGATCCTTCACATAGAGATAGACTCATCAAACTTGTTTATGATATCTTTTACATGTCTGCGAAAAAGAATGGATCGGGTGCTGGTTCATTAATATGGCAGTTCTTTGTCGAAGGAATGAATGATTTCCATGATGATTTTGGGATCATTCCGTGGAACAGGAAGCCCACTTATGACCTGATAACCGAACAATCATGCAGGTTAGCTTTATTGCATCAACGTTCAAACTTGCAAGGAAATTTAAGAAACTTATGTCTATGAAGTCGGTGAAATCGTACCTTTCATGCTTTAGCGAACATTGTCGCTCCAAGTGTGTTCTAGGTAAGGACGACTAGATGGGTAGCGCAAATGATTGACCTGCGACATTCACATTTCAGATTAACAACTGGAAATGGATACATATTACTTATGGTTGTCGTTAACGCGATGTATTTCTCGGCTGATGGTATCATGTCGGATAGCAGATGTTTGATGGCTAGTTTATAAGACTTGGATTAAGTCAATATGGAGGCATGCTATGAGTACGAGTGTATCACCATGCATATTGTGAATAATGAGAATCTCCTGTTGCCTAGTTGGAGTAAGTTTTAAATGATTTTGATATTACCATATAAATTACTAGAGCCGTAATGAGGCCACTAAACAATAATAATAATTTTGATGAATAATTGTTCAATAAAAGCACTCATCTTTTCTAGTTTTCTTAAAGTAAATTAGGTATACTTTTTAGTAAAATAAAATAGAAGTAGCACTACTTAAATGACTAAAAAGTGGGCCTTACAAAATGGGGGCTCTGTGCTCGAGCTCATGGAAAATTTAAAAACATTAAGATAAAAAGTCTGAAAAAAAATAACGAAATAGTTCAACTTTTAAACTTATTCCAAAAGTAAGCGTGAAAATTCTAAACCTGAGATATGAAGTTGTTCGCAATTAGTAACTGCGAACAGATCAACAAAGACAAATAGTTGTTCGCAGTTACTAACTGCGAACAGCCCTTTGACTTTGTTTGACCTGTTCGCAGTTAATAACTACAAACAGATAGCTGCACAAATACGCAGCAGTTACATTTCCTTTTTATTTTCCTATTTCTCAAAACCCTAGCACAATACTACTCGACACTATCCACAAATACACTACCTTGAATCTATCAATTGATATATATATATATATATATATATATATATATATATATATATATATATATATATATATATATATATATATATATATATATATATATATATATATATATATATATATATATATATATATATATATATATGTGTGTGTATATATATATGTGTATATATATATATATATATATATATATATATATATATATATATATATATATATATATATATATATATATATATATATATATATATATATATATATATATTTAGAGTTTTGATGAAGTTTGGTTGTTTTGGCAAATGTAGGTTACTAGTTCTTTGAATCAACACTCTTCTTAATCATCCATAACTATTCAAGGTAATGTGTAATTGTTTTCATAGCTTTATGTTGTTTTTTGAAGTATTGTTGTTGATGAGCATATTGAATTAGTTAAATTTGATGTACATTATGTGTTATTAAGAATGTTGATGTTTGTATTAGCAATTTCATTTATGAACTTATTAATTGATTTATTATTTGGATTTTATGTGCATTATATATGTATGAACTTAGTTATATTATGGACTTTATTAATTTGTAGACCAAAGAAGATTATAATCAAATGACTATAATGTACTTGTATGGGCATCAAGTTGTTGATGATGTTGATTTTGTTTGTATTAATGTAGAAAATGACATTATTTCGCGTCACTATAGTATGTTTTTGGAATGGTTGTATTTGAGAAAGTAGTGGCAAAGTTCATTATGTTGGGGGAAGACGTAGGTTGTTTGGATGCAACTCGAACATGGATTTGAACCAGTTTAAACGTTTCATATGTTCTAAGATTGGATTGGACCCCACTAAAAGTACCGTAAATATAAGCTTTAAATATAACATGAGTGGAGAATTGTTTGCGTTTCTTGTTGAGGATGATGAGGCTATAATGCTATGTGGGAGCATTTAAAGTCCACCTAAATTTCCTCTTTTGAGTTATATGTAGAAGAAGTACTTTTAGGGAATGTAGTTGCTTCTAATCCTACTCCTACCCCTATGCCTATATCAACTCAAGAAACTCAAAATCCTTTCGTTCCTTCCGCACCTTGTACTTTTTCTCAACCCCCTCCGAATCAAGTTCCAATTGATTCAATGGTTAACTTAGGAGAAAGTGATGAGATGGGACCTTGGGATGATGGAAATGAGAGTAATGAGCTCATTGATGATCCTTCTGAGGATGATGTGGATGTCGATGAGGATGCGCTAGCAAATGATATGACCCTAGGCAACATTCCTACAATCATTCCTCCTACACCTTATGCCCTATGTTCACCTCTAGACGAGTATGAGGAGGACAACTCATGGAGGACTTAGGCTTGTGATACCACTTACACCCAGGAAGGAGAGTTGGAGAAGGGTATGATGTTTGATAGCAAGGAAGCGTTGTTGGAAGTTATCAGAGTGTATCATATTCGCAGAAATGTGGAGTACAGAACGGAGACCTCAAACCAAACTGTCCTTACCTTGAAGTGTAACCGGGGCTGTTCGTGGAGACTTAGGGCTACGTTTGATTCTTATTTATCTTCATGGCGTATTGTTACGTATAAAGGTAAGCATGGTTCTTGTGTTTTGGGTAGTGACATTGTTTCGGCTGGACACATTCACTTGACATCTTCTGTCATTAACAATGTCATTAGAAATTGTGTTGCTAAAGACCCATACATTAAGGTATCTGTCGTACGGCAGATAGTTAAAGATCGTTTTGGTGTGGATGTGAATTATAAGCGACACTTGAATGTTGCGGGGATCTCGCAGGCTGGGCCATCGCATCCATCACAGTACCAGTCCCCTCCACTGCCAGAGCGACACCCGGATGCCTCTTATTACCGTAGGAGGCGTAGGAGACCAACTCAGTTGGATAGGGTAGATGAGGGTCGTGAGCGTTAGCGTTTTGCTTTTGTATATTTAGATCGACTATATATATATATATATATATATATATATATATATATATATATATATATATATATATATATATATATATGTTTACTAAGTTGTATATTTCAAAAATTTGTATATATTTAGTTGTATATATATGTTTAAGTTTACTTTATCATAGCCTCTAAGCTTTGACTTGCGAATGTTTAGAGTTTTGGCGATGAATCATTCCGCCTGAAACATACATTGACTTATAATTACTTATTCTAATGTCTCTAATGCAAATACAACAAATAACAACTCAAAAATTAAGAAAATTTTTTTTGTAACATAGCTGTTCGCAGTTAGTAACTGCGAACAGGTCAAACAAAGTCAAAGGGCTGTTCACAGTTAGTAACTGCGAACAAGTATTTTGTCTTTTTTGATATGTTTGCAGTTACTAAGTGTGAACAACTCCATACCTTAGATTTGGGATTTTCACGCTTACTTTTAGAATAAGTTTGAAAGTTGTATTATTTCGTTCATTTTGTTGATTTTTTATCTTAATGTTTTCAAAATTTCCCAAGCTCATGTAGAACATGCCTATAGCCTACTCTGTAAGTTATGTTATTTTTTTTCTTTGGATGATATTGAGATTATTGTCGCACAAATTCTTTCATAGAAAAAGCAGTATTGTATAATTAGGAGTATCCCTTTAATCAATAGCAAAGAGACAAGAAGTGTTTCTTAAGGAGGTAAGCGTCCAAGATTCAATTCAAAATCTATTGGAACTACCCTATTTCAAAAACAAGGGTCTAAATATTTTTGACTCTAAAAATTATGGTTCAGTTTTAGATTCGGATCCTGAAAATTTAAGGGTCCTAAGTAGGGATGACGATTTAGTCCGAATCCGATCCTAGTTCGACTCGATCCGAGGAAAATAATCCGATTCGAGTCCGAAGAAAAGGTTATTCGACTCCAACTCCGACTTCACGATCCGAATCCGAGTTAGAGGCGGACCGAAGTTGGACCTTATTAAAAATCCGACACTCCGACCCTGAAGGAAATCCGACTTTGAATTTGACTTTTAACCCAATATTTTGTTTCCGTTAAAACTCTGGACGAGACTAATTCAAGCTCTCTCTCATATTAATTGTAATTTTTGATTTTGAAAAACTACTTGATATTTTTATTTAGATCAATCAATCAAAATATGAAAAATCAAATCAGGAGAATTAAAATACGCCAAATCAAAATGCGAGAAAATTTTGTTAGATTGTAGTATTATAAATATTTCTCATGTTAAACTTGAATTCAAAGTACATATTTTTTTGTTAAATTGTATTTGAAAAATATATTTTGTTGACTTCGTATGCTTTAAATCATTAGTACAATATGACAATGATAAAGTTTGATAATAATCCGACCCCGTATCCGACTCCGTTGGAGGTCCGAGAGTCTGAATCGGGGCAAACTTGGAGTATGCATAATCCGAATCCGAGTGGAGGTGGACTGAAAAAAAAATTCGACTAAAATCTGGAGCAAAGTCGGAGTATGTATAATTCGAGCCGAGTTCGACCCATTGCCATCCCTAGTCCTAAGTGTCTAACTTGGAGCCTACATTTGAACACTTAAATTCTCAAAATGTCTTTTCAAGTTTCGAAGTCTGATGATCTTGATCTTCCTTCTTTCTTAAATTCTTTCGGCAAAATATCCCATACTTTTTTAGATGAACTTGTAATAATAATTCTTGGAAAAATAGCATCCATCACGATATTTTAAAAATCTGAAAAGTACTTTGGTCTTTGATGATCTCCTCCTTTGATGGAGTTGTTGTTCTACGTTTTGTGCGACTGAACCGCGACCCTTGGTGTAGTCGCGTGCGACTCTTCCCCCCCTTTTTTTATAATTTTTAATATTTGCGTTTTATGTTATTAATTAATAATAGTTAATATTTATGTTATTAAATTATGTTTGTTGATAATGATTAATTTAATATTGTTGTTATTAATAATAATTAATGTTTATGTTAATAAAATATGTTTGTTAAAAAATTATAATTATTATAATTATTTTTTTTTAAAAATAAATTATAATGATAATAATAATAATAAAATTAAATTAATAATTATTAGATAATATAATATATTAATTAAATGTTTAGTAATTTAACTTATTAATTTAATAGTTATTATTTTTAAATGTTTATTAGTTTATATTATTAAATGTTTATTAAATTAATCGGTTGTCAATCGTGAATTAATATGTTAATTAATTATTGTCTTTTATTCATGTCGTTAACTTAACGTAATGTTTTATTTTAATTTATTATTAATAGTTAATTAAATTATCAAAATCGTAGTAAATAGTTGGTAACCAAGGAAGAGGAAAGGGTTTTTTTGACACTTGTTGAGCGAGAATAGTTCTAGGCCTATCTTACTCAGAGGGGACCCTTATGAGAGGGGGGTTACGGGTTCCGCTAGGCAGGCTAGGCAAGAACAGGTGGCTAGACACAGTAAGACCCAACATTCGAGTACGTTGCACCAAGTGCGTACTCGCTTTGATGACCAGACTAGCTTGCACAGTAGTTTGGGGAGTTCCAGTGATGATGATACTGTAACACCCCGTAATTTATCGGGTCTAAAAAGAAAATATAATAAGATAAAATAAATAAGATTATTAAATTATATTATTTTACATATATAATTATAAGAAATAAAGTAAGTTAAGTTTTAATGGTAACGTGTTTTATCGCGTACGTTGTTGTCGCATGGTGTTTCTTTTTCTGTTTTAACAATAATATAATAATTACTTAATTAATTAATTAATTAAAAAAATTAAATTAAGGGAAGGGGGAAGGTGGCCGGTTGTGAGGAGCATGGGAGGAGTCTTGTAACTCCTCTCATAATTGTGTATTATGGCACAATTATGATCATTGTTTTAAATTCCTATTAATCCTTAAGCATCACTTGATTTCCTCACATTCTAACCTTTCAAAGTGAACACAAAATTCAGAAAAATTCTTTCCCTTTGCTTCTTGTTTTCGGCACACTCAAAGAAAAAAAATTAAAAAATTTTTGTTCCATCCAATCTTTGATCAAGGGGTAAGTTTAATTGAATTGTTAATTATAAATTTTATATACAAGATTTCTAAGATGAAATATATTTTATGTATGATGATATCCTATGACTTTTAAGGAGGATTGAGTATTTTTCTTTTGTATATGTAGTGTTCTCTAATAATTCTTTAATAAACTTTAATTTGTTAAAAGTATTAAGTTATGTTTCTTTTATAAAAAAAAACCTTTCATGGTTTATATTCTTTAACAAAATTCAAATTTGTTATAAGAATTAAGTTTATATTGATATTTAAATAAATTTCTTCTATGATTTACATTTCTCTAACAAATTTCAATTTGTTAGATAAAATTTAAATGATATGGATCAAGTTATGTAATCTTCCAAGAATTTATAAATCCTTTAGCAAAATTTATTTGCATGAAGGATTGTGTTATATATATGTCTTGATTTAAAAGGGTGATTTGGTTTTATGATTCTATACAAAATTCTAATTTGTTAAGAAAATTAAGAATTAAATTTAATTATCATAAATTATGAAATTTTAAGTTCTTAAAGGATTTTGTGGATGGGTATGTTTCTTTTTATTTGATGACTTATATGCTTTGTTGATGGGGTTTTGTGTATTAATATATGTGTGGAAATATTAAGTGGTTGTGTGATAGAAAAAAAAAAATAGTCTTGTTTGTTATCTTAGTAGTTGTGAGTGTGGCCTTGTTAGAGTTATTTTGGTCATGAGATTTAAGGGGTTAATAATTAGAATAATGTATATATAAAATAATAGTAATAATAAAATAAAAAAAAATTTCGGGCAGCAGCAGTTCTGTCTCGGTAATGGTGCTGATCCGAAAACGTAATCATGTTCCGTTGTTGTTTTATGTACCGATGCGTTAAAAACTCGTTAAACGTTTAAAAAAATTAAAAATAGTAATTGGATGTTAGAAATTATGAAATTTGGTACCCAATGTAATTGACGCGTTCCGAACGCAACGGCGAAGTCGGATTTTCCATTTGAATTTTCTAAATTGTCCGAATTGTCCGTTTAAGTTTCTGGTTCAAATTTAAAGTTTGGAACTATTGGGTATTGGATGAAAACATTTAAAATTATCAAGTCTTAGTAACATTTTAGTAGTATGGAGTGGATTAAAGGTGTAAACACGTTCTAATACGTGATCGTTTTGTGTGTGTGTTATTTAGGACCTCGTTTCATAAGAGGGCGAAATTCCTATCGTGATTAAACATCGTTTGGTTGCAGCGCTTAAAGGTACACGCTTAGACCATACTGTTTATGTGGTTGTGCAAGTAGTGTTGTTTCATTTCTAATCGAGGCATTGTAAATCACATAAGGATTAGACACTTCAAATAATTTGAAAGAAATTAATTGAAAATTGAGATTTTATGTGGTTGTCACCCAAAGGGGTTGACGTTTGGTTGTATTATGTTACCCAAAAGGGGTTAACATATTGGTTTGGATTATTACAATTATTGTTCCCATGACAGTTTTGGATCATTACGGTCACCATGGGGGTATGCATACTTTTACCTCTGACGACCCGAACAGGACGGGCAACGTCTTAGGTCGGTGGTTGCCTTGGGATTAGCTCTGCCAAGTGTATTCTTCCAAAAGATTTGGATTTATACTTGAACGACCCGAACAGGACGGGCAACGTTACAAGTTGGGATTAACTAATAATGAATGTATTAGAGCCTATGCATGCTATGATAAACACATTGCTTGTTTTCAACCTCTTTGGAACCTACTGCGTGTTGTCATACGACGACTGGTAGGTTGATTGCAGGTGGGGACTGGAGTGAGGTCTAGTACTGTTTCTATTTTAGTTATATTTCTTTATCGACGGAACGTTGACGATCCTAGAGAAGACTTTTCTCTAGAGTCCAATGAGTGAACCGGAATTTGTATTTTCGTATGGATTTCCGAGTCACTTAAACTGGGCCGTTACAAATACTGTCTACGAAGGCTCTATTGGTCACCCCGTCGATTGAACTGTTGTGCGCGGGCATGGCGGTAAATTTACACGTGCAGGCCCTAGTACTGTAGGCGCTTCTGATCAGCAGAAAACAGCCACGTTGACAATGCGGCTCCATGAGGGAGCAGGCGCCCACAGTCCGCTGGAATGGATTGGCTGATCACATCACCCCAGCCCGGTGGCCTCACTGATTTTGAGGGCTATGGGGGGCACATAGAAAAAGTAATTTTTGAGGGCTTCGAGCGTACGCCTCCGATTTTGGAGTGCCGTAGTAGCAAGAAGCCGCTAGAGGCGATCATCAGACTGCAGGATATGTCTGATGAGCTGTACGAACTTTTGCTTGCCATTCCCCTCGATCGGCTACCATACATAATGCACCAGCACATTGATAGTGCTTTAATATCGGCCTTCGTGGAGAGGTGGCAGCCGGATACCAACACCTTCTACATGCCCTGGGGGAAACGATGATTATGTTGCACGACGTACAACGCATATTAGGCATTGGTATTGAAGGTTCACTCCCAACTGAACCTGCTGACGGTGAGTGGAAGTTCGTGCTTGCCGGTCTCTTTGGGGAGCCCATGTCGGAGCTGCGAAGGAAGGGGTACTTCACTAGCAGTAGCATCAATGTTGGTGAAGTTATGCAGATGTGACATCGGTCCCGGGCTTTGGAGACGCAGTGTACAGCCTATTACATGGCTATTGTCAGCTCAACACTGTTGGTGGATAAGACTAGAATTGGGATACGACCTCACCCTATACTAACTGTCAATGTCGATCAAGATGAGATCGCTTGGGGTGCAGTGACGCTAACGTACTTGTATCGGCAACTGGGAATGGCGTCTAAGGGTGGTTGCATGACCATTGCTGGTTTTCTGACATTGCTGCAGACATGGATCTACGAGTACTTCCCGGCCTTTCGCCCCCATCCTCGTCAAGCTGATGTGCCTAACAAGACGAGGGCGGAGATGTGGTCCATGCAGAAGCCAGTTCGGGAGCTCAGCAGGCTGAGAGACTGTAGGAGTATATTGGACTCCATGACAGAGACACAAGTATTGTACATCACATCACACTTTGTTATATATTTTACTTTAATTTTAGAGTAATTTGTTTATGCTAATTTTACATGTAATCAGGTGGAATGGACTACATACATTACTTCTCCCAGGGAATTGTTAAATAAGCACCCACGCACCGCCTAT
The DNA here is from genome assembly GCF_026212465.1 of Amaranthus tricolor. Classification (NCBI taxonomy): domain Eukaryota; kingdom Viridiplantae; phylum Streptophyta; class Magnoliopsida; order Caryophyllales; family Amaranthaceae; genus Amaranthus; species Amaranthus tricolor. The sequence goes on from NC_080047.1 coordinate 14,425,900, forward strand.
ATCGGGGGTATCACCTGTTTTGATATCTTCGAGGTGTATTTGCCTGAGAGGATAGTCAGACAGTTGGGGTTTGTACAGGCTATTCCCCCCGCTCCTTTGAGGCCTACCCAGGCTCTGCGACCGACATAGGGTACCTATTTTGTCACCTTTGCTTCTCCGTCTATTTACACGGAGGCGTGGAGTAGGTTTGTAGCAGGAGCGGCACTCTCGATACATAATTAACATTAATAATTATACTTAAGAAAAATAATGTAGAAGTGTAAAACGCCGAACTGCTAAAAACCATTTAAAGTAAAACCGTTCAAAACATAATTTAAAAAAAAAATCTTACAACTGAG